>NW_015231426.1:0-752 GCF_001447785.1 Gekko japonicus | reverse complement strand
CCTTACTATGCATGCCCCTCCTCTGCCTGGTTAAGGGAACCCAATGAGCATGCCAGAAAAAGGACCCTCAACATTTTTGGTTTGGCGCTGCATAGAGATTCTATCGTACAAACAGAAGCAATAGAATGTTTTTAAATACAATTTGGAATTGGGTCCATTCCAGCAGAAGGCAATAGGAGCCTTCCCCTTAAAGCAAACGTTTTGTTAAACAAGGATAGCACTCCGAATAATTTCAGTATCTGTCTTTCAGATTCAAGATTGGCAAAGCATGTACCAGTCCACTCATATTCCAATACCCAAATTTGCGCCCATAGACGAATCTGTTACATTTATCGGTCGACTCTGCCGAGAGATTCTGAGGATCACAGACCCTAAGTGAGTCGTATATGGAATTTACATATATTCTCCTACGTATTGGGCTAGTTCTAGTAGCATAGCATTTGCATAATTGTGCATAAAATCATGGCTGTGCCGAAATTTCACCCAGACTAATCTGGAACAAAAGACCAGGGTTTTTTTCCCCCTAAGGTAATCCCAGCCTATTTTGGATCTCGTAGGCAAGATCGTAATATCATGGTGTCATACAGCCGATCATGTTTTTCAGCAAAATGATATCATGAGTCCAAATTGAAGTCCGTGGAATGTCCTACCCTCACTCTGAATAGGTTAACTTCTCCCCCATTTTGCACAGCCCCTATGAACAGTTATCAAAAGGAAGGGGTGTTTCACTGCAGGGAAGGGTTTCTCACAAA
>NW_015231425.1:0-752 GCF_001447785.1 Gekko japonicus | reverse complement strand
CTTATCTTCTCAACTTGAACACCTGAATATGGTCATAGATCCCTGTCTGAGGGGACAGACATCCATGATCCAGTAAGACATATATTTTTTCAAACTGTTCCTTTTCTGAAAGTTTATTCAGAGAATCTCGTTCTGGTGTTCAAGGCCATTTAGAGAAGGGAAAAAAGAAAGAGCAGTGTTTCAACAAGCTTCCTCTGCCAGGGATTCCTTTGTTCTGGCACTTTGGTCTGCAGAGTCGTGTACAGAGCAAAGTCACCGGAATAAATAGTTAGAGAGACCAGCGCTCTGTATGGAAATCACATTTGCTGTGCATTTGGCAGCGCTGCTTCAGTGTTTGTGATGAGAATGACGGACATGCACCCTTTAAATTCACATCAGTGGCCACAGCTCCCTGGTACGTGTACACAGACGACTGCCCACAGGTTCCACCTTGTGTGTTTGCTGCAAGAAACAAGATTACCATATGACAGGTGCGGCTGATGCTAGAGGAATTTGGGATTACAAAAGATTCCACCCCTGGAAGGGTTCAGTTCATTCAGAATATTTTTTCTACTGCCTCTCTACCAAAATGCTGAAGGCAGTTTAGAGAATAAAAATCTTACACACACACCCCAAATATAACCAGTACCAAAGCCAGCAATAATCATATGGCACTAATTAAAACAGCCACAATTCCCTCCCTCAATAACCTCTCTAAAACTCACAGCTGCCACTCAAAATTACATCAAAACCAACAGCAGCAGACAGGAAAA
>NW_015231424.1:0-752 GCF_001447785.1 Gekko japonicus | reverse complement strand
AAACCGTTATCGTTGCAAAGAGGGAAGAGTGGGAGAAACATTGCAACATCTCAATTAGAGTTGCCAGCCCCCTGCTGGCACGGGGCTCCCCCTGGCCCTGGGTCCTGCCCCCTGCTGCCGAACAGCTGGCCGGTGGGGGGCTTACAGGTAGCAGAGGGAGGCGTAGGACACTGTCCCCATCGATGTGGCAATGTCACTTCCGACATGCACTGGAAATGATGTCATCATGTGACCGCTGATGCACTGGTGTTTTGGCAGAAGCTCTATGGTCAAAATGGCTTCTACCAAAGACTTTTCGCCCCAAATACTAGAATGTACTGTGTTGCCGGTGATGCAATGATGTCACTTCTGGTGCATGACAAAAGTGATGTTGCCACGTCAGTAGCCTTGGCCTCCCTCCCGCTGTCAGTAAGTCCCCCTGACCTGCGCTGGTTGCCTGGGGGTACCTGGCAACCCTAAATTCTAAGTTGAGCTCCCCCTCCTCCGTCTCCTGGAATTAACTTGGCTTACGACGCGTGCTTTGGAATGCGATGGACCTTTGGATGCAAGACTGGGCCCAGTCTGTAACTTTCTCCTTGTTTTATTTAAGCTGTACTTTAAAAAAAAATCATTTTATTCATAAATATTGTGAACTGCTTTGGGTCTCTTCCAGGAGGAAGTGGTCAGTGATCATACTGAGCAGGCACAGATTTTGTTTTCTTCATTTAGCATTTTCTTTAGAATGCCTTCCCACTACGAAGCTCTCAAGTCAG
>NW_015231423.1:0-752 GCF_001447785.1 Gekko japonicus | reverse complement strand
AAGGTCATGACACAGAGGCAGGCAATGGCTCTTGCCCCGAAAACACCATGGAGTCAAAACCAACCTTCAAGGTGATCATGAGGAACAGGGGATGAGACCCAGAAGGGTAGGATACCCAATATCATCACGTTTCATAATGTATCCCAGTGAGTAGTCAATCAATATTGTTCATCCATCTTGGTCCTATAACCCAGCCACTAAGAAACAGACAACTGGAAATACAATTGGCGATAGCCGGAAAACAACTCAGTTTCCACCATATCGTTTGACTTTAGCACTTCAACATTCCAGTGACAAAGAGGCATCCACTGCCCCATCCAAAAGACTTTTAAATAAATCTGCTTACCACTTCTCAATACCTACAGATTCAGTTACATACAATACGCCATTCTGCATTTTTAAACACTCCTCGTTGTTTCACAATTACAGAAAAATGGCAGGACAAAAGTGGACTGTAGCGAAAAAGAGTATTCATCAGCAGCCTAGAAAGGGCATGATGGATTCTGAAGAAAGACTTAACTGAAACCCCAGGCATCTCTGTGGTAGCTAACAGTTATTCATGTTGGGTTGAATGTTAAGTCTCTAATACCTAATACATTCTTTAAAAGCCCTTTGTTAATAATGAAGAAACTTGAATCTCTGACTTACTAGGAGCATCTTAGGACCACCGTCTGACAACTTTTTCTTAAATTCTCCAAGAGCCACCAGCCCATACTTGGGAGCAAATACAGGCTTTCAGGTCAAATAAGAGC
>NW_015231422.1:0-752 GCF_001447785.1 Gekko japonicus | reverse complement strand
TCTAAACAGAGTGAAAAGACAGTAAATGATCATTTTCCTTCTACAAAACCACAGGAATTTGCATTACCTATCTGTAATTGCTCCACCCCAGGATTCTGATTTATCAGCCCCTTATATGTCTTTTGACTCTATCCAAGGGAAGGGTCTTTTTGCTTCAGCCAATATAGAAAAGTTTGATCCCACAGATGAAGTTATGTTTGGTAGCCAGAACCTATAAAAACACATGTGAACTGTTAAAGCAAAGGAGTCTCAAAATGAATCCTGACGTAGTATAACCCATGAAATGTAGATAGTCCCTTGTTACCCATGAACAAATGTTCCTAATCCCCCATGCCTTTACCCAAAAGTAAAGTGCTGGTTGCCCCTACCTGTATTTTACTTAGAGCAGCTGGAAGTGAATAAGGCTGCTAGGGCAAATAGTGATGTTCCTTTTCTTATGGCTGAGTAACAACTCCAGCAGCGGGGCTCGTCTGAGCTGTACTTGTTTGGCAAGGTGGGTTTGTTTGAGAGCTCTGAGTTCAGTGCTCAGCTGAGGGTGCCTCCTGTGAGTCTCTGTTTACATTCTGTGCAGCCTCTGACTAAAACTGAAGTACTTCTGTAGTCTGGTTCCCAAGCATAATTTCCCATCATATTATTCCTTCTTCCTTTCCTCCCAGTTTAGGGGGAAATTGCTGAAGGATGGGGCTTGTGCTGTGGAAATGAGAGTCGTGAAAACCCCTCATCTCCAGTCACAAATGTTACTGAGTCACATC
>NW_015231421.1:0-752 GCF_001447785.1 Gekko japonicus | reverse complement strand
AAAAAAAATAGTAAACAGCTCAAACTTTAGAAACAGATACCCGTTAACAACAAAAAGACCTTCTCTCCCCCACCATCAGTCCTACAGCACAAGAAGCAGAAACAGGAGAGGAAGAGAAACCCGCACAGGCCGCTGACCGCAGTCTTTCACCTCCAGGCTCCGCTGTAACAGCGCTGCGTTAGGTTGCGTACGCGCAGCCCGGTACTGGGACGCGGCCAAGAGCAGCGATTTCATACTGGCTGAGGCATCCATGGCGCTGCCGCTCCTTCGTTTACTCCTCTTCAGCCCAGGCAAATCGTATTTGGCGCCCTCGCCGCCATTTTGAGGTGGGCGACCACTAAGAAAAAGCACCCGCAGCGCCGCCCGGAAGCCATCACTACTTCCCGGGGCATGCCGGGAGCTGCAGGTTAAAGGAGGCCGTTAAAGCCGTAGCGGGGGCGAGTAGTTGTGTGAAAAGGAGCGCGGTGAATTGTCGGCTGGGCGAAGCTGCGGAGGCGAGCGCCTGCCGTTGGCCTCTAGCTATTTCCGTCTGTGGCGGCAGTTGTCGCCACAGGAAACCTTCCTTTCACAGAAGTGGCTCCAAGCACCTCCCACTCCCTTTTCAGAGGGGGAAATGCCAGCCTCGGCTTGGTTTCCTCTATGTACGGGCTTTGGCTTGCCTCTGAATAAGCCGGAGAGGGCAGCTGCACTACTCGATACCCGGCCGAGTTGCAGAAGGGGATTGTAACATACCGTGGGTGGGGAGTAATGCA
>NW_015231420.1:0-752 GCF_001447785.1 Gekko japonicus | reverse complement strand
ACAGAGCCCTGCAGCTGTATGGCCACTGCAATTGCCCTGTGAGAGCTCGATTCTAAAGCAGCACAAAAGCCCAATTCAAATCAGGATCACGGCTCCAGCTTTCCCCACCATATCAGTTTCTGGAACTGAAACAGTCCTGGGGGCATTATTTGCCCCACTGGAGAGAAGCATATCTGTCAAATGTTTGCACACGCAGCCCCGTCCCATGAGACAAAGAATGACCCCGGGGCTGTTTCAGGTTGAGAAAACTGCATGAGAGGAGGAGGCTGGAGCCTCTCTTCCTCCTGCAGCCCAATCCAAATGGAGCCCCTGCAGCACTTTAGAACTGAGTTCTCATGGGGAACTCGCAGCTGGCATCCTGCTGCCAGTCCCCACTGGGATCACATATTAAATGTAACGTGTAGCTTGGGCCTGAGTGGAGATTTGAACTTGGTTCTTGCAAGTCCTAATGCAACAATATAACCATTATTACCACACTGGCTCTAAATACTGCTTTGCAAAAAAGGACAGATGGACATACTACTGTTCCAGTCAGGTATTCTCCCTTCTTCTCACTGGACCTGAACTGCCCATTTATAATAACAACAACAACAACAACATTGCTGATTTATCCACAAATGAGCTAATTAAAGGTTCATGCAGCACAGGGAAGTGTTGCACTTGAAACACTTTTAACATATTGTAGGTCTCGGGGACCAACCAGTTTCTCTTATCTCACAGACTACCTGGGGTCATTTCCTGCAGGAGCACAC
>NW_015231419.1:0-752 GCF_001447785.1 Gekko japonicus | reverse complement strand
AAAAAAACCAACCTAGCTAGAGAGGAAGAGGAGAGGGGAAGAAGACTGGGAAGCAGTGATTACAAGTAAATGCAGCTGCTCACATATGTTGGGTTTGTACTTCACGTCGTTGGTTTAAAGAGCTCTCACAGCAATTTTTCTATGCCATGATATTAGCACTGCTGTGGTTCACTGTGAAGCGACCATCTAAGTTTCTTTGTCATACCACAATAGATTATCTCTCCTTGCACCCCAGTAAAAATGTTTGGTTGAAAGGGCTCATTTGACAGTCCAGTACACCTTCCCTGCCTCGCACAATAGAATTCTAGGAGTCATGGGCTTCAATATTCAACTGGCTGTGTGCCCTTCACCAAGAAGCACACCACATTCCCTAAACTGCAGTTTCAGGACTCAGCCATGAGATGAGCACAATAAGCAAACAAACATTTTTTCGCGAGGGGGGGAGATCATTGAAAGTTGTTTGGACTAATAAGCTGATAAATAGTTTGCCCTAGAAATATGCTGGGGAAGTCCAGGGCTTCCATTAAAATACCATAACTCTGGTAGATGAAGAGAATACACATTCTTAAGAAGGAGAACCAGAAGTACTGGGACAAAACTGAGCAAAATTAGACTCCCATGCAAGCAAGGCAAGGGTTGCAGTGGGTACTAGAAGACTGGGGGAGGGGAGAGAAGCCAAAAAGTTGGAATTCAGATATGCTTTTTGCTTCCTGGTCTGCAATCGATCATCTCTACAGCTTTAACCAGCTGCA
>NW_015231418.1:0-752 GCF_001447785.1 Gekko japonicus | reverse complement strand
GAGTATGAGGCAGTGACAGTGTTCATCGGAATCAGGAGGGCTGGGACGCAGCTACAGCGCCTGCATTTCTAATCCTGAACTCACACCCACCCAAACCCTGTTTGGATCAAAAATCCTGACCTGGGCCCATGCAGGATCAAGAAGGTTGTTCCACAAGCCCAGGGAAACCTCCAGATTGGCAGAAAACTCAGACAAGGGGGGGGGAGTACCAGGGGGGTTTCAGTTCCCCCCCAAACTTGTTTTAAACAAAAATCTCCACAACACTCTTACAACATCTCTGCCGCCATTTAAAGATGGTCTAGCAACTCCAACAAACACTGCCAAAGGTGACAAGTGGCAGAGGTGGTGGGAAGAAAGCGGCAGGGGGAGGGGGAATGGGAATGGGAGCGTCTGTCATGGGTCTCTTGCTTGTAACATCCCTATTTTAAAACTGATATCCCACTCTCAGCCCAAAGGTTCTCATGGAACCTCACAATCTAAGAGACAGTTAAGTCTTAAGACCTCACCAAAACCCGTCACCAAAACAACCTAAAGGCAAGTTAAGAACAGCTCCCATGAACCGTGAAATAAGCATCGAAACAAAGCAGGCAAGTTGAATGTGAGCAGAACCACCACCCGACCCAACAAGTGAACACATGAATTAACTGGCCACCCTAGTATAGCAGTATACCTCCAGAAAAGCACTACACTCTGGAAAGAAGAACTTTCTGGTGATCCCTAGCCCAAAAAACATCCGGCTGTCCTCAACCAGA
>NW_015231417.1:0-752 GCF_001447785.1 Gekko japonicus | reverse complement strand
AAATCCTGGCTACGGGCCTGGCGCTCCCCATTTGTCAAGAATTCTGGCCCTGTTGAAAGCTAGCACATGAGTGAAGGGTTCTAATCTAAACCTTCTTGAAGAGCTAATTTTCTACATGTTTGGAAGGTCTGTTTGTTTGTTTAAGGGGGAGAGGAATTTGAACATATGATGGTTCTCCCGTAAGTGGGAGCAAGGTGCTGCAAAAGACCTGGCTGTCACATCTCATGGTTAAAGACTCATGCTGTACTGGCGTGTGGGTACGCCCGTGTGCATTAAAACTATTGATCTTTTGGAAAGGAAAGTTCTGCTTAAATGTCAGCTTATCCGCTTGAAAGGAGCTTCTCTCTGAGAAAAAGCTCGACTCCTTCCTGAGCAACAGGGAGCACAATTGAGAAAGACAGGGGGAGGTTTGATCCAACTCTGCATTTACCTGGCCCAAGTTCATCCATAGGTATCATGTCCCGACTTCCAGACTTCTCATTATCTACAAAAGAGAAGAATTGAAACCATTGGTCTGTGTGAAAACCTAGCCAGACCTGGGATTACTCATCAGCCTTGCAGAGAGAGAGGGAAACGATGCACTGACACACGTACAGAGGGGGCTCTGGTGACTCTAAAGCGGAGGACATAAATTACATTTTCTCAGGCTGTTACCTCCTGCTCCTATATCAGCCTATCCTGGAGATCTGTTCCACAGGCCCTTCTCCAGGTGTTCCCATCTTCAGGTGTGTGGTGACCAGGAGAGGGCCTTT
>NW_015231416.1:0-752 GCF_001447785.1 Gekko japonicus | reverse complement strand
GGGTCCAATTCAGTATAAGACAGCTTCATTTGTTCAATATGTTCATAGGAAGAAATATTTTTTAAAACTTGTGGAGGGACCAGATAAGCACAGAAGATGATGGAGGGGAAATAAGAGGAAGAGACGAGATATCAGCTGCATAACGGCAGACAGACTTGAAGAAGGGTATGGAGAAGGAAAGCCAGGGTACGCAAGTTCATTTTAGAAAATGTATATCCTATCTTTCTGTTAATCAACCTTAACACTCAAGGCAGCTGATACTATAGAAACAATCAAAACCACATTAAACCAAGCAAACAAGCAGCAGCAAAATTAATAGATCATAAAGACAGCAAAGTTCACAACAGTACAAAGCATAGAAAATATAGAGCAATTAAGCCAAAGCATAAAAATCCACCATCATGCCCCCAAAACACAGCAGTCTAAAAATCAAGTTACAGAATAGAACTAGAGGCCTTCTGGAACAAAAGTTTTTTGAAGGGATGTTTTCACCAACATTTATTTAGATTCAGGTTCAGACACTTTTAATGCGACAAGCGTGGGGGCAAGGAGAACTTCCTGGAGCAGAGTTCCACAAGTTGGCGGTTACCACCGAAATCTCCCTGCTCCTGTGCTTTAATGGATAAAGTGGCCTGATCTAGGAGACCCAGGCTCAAATTCAAACCCAGTCTCTGTCTCAGCAAGGAGTACTGACTCCCCTGCCTGTCATGCTGAGCAACTTTCAACCAACGTCCCCTCTAAGCTGTGGAGTC
>NW_015231415.1:0-752 GCF_001447785.1 Gekko japonicus | reverse complement strand
GAGATAGAGAGAGACAGACAGACAGCATTTCCTAGGGCTGCTACTTTCAGGTGGGATGTAGGCTAACCTCCCCCACCCACCCTCTCAGAAAAAGGGTGGTCTTCACTGTAGATTGTTGATATTCTGTCTACCCTTCTGCATATGAGAAAATGTGAGGGTTTTGGGGGGTCACTTTCCTCTCACAGAAGCCACTTCACCTAATAGCCATTAGCAAGCACAGAGACTTCCAAGCATCCAATTTCTCCATTAGGATCACAAAGGTTCTTCATTACAGAATTTAAGAACCCTTGTCTCAATGGCTTGCTCCAGCTTCTTAGAAATCTCAATCACCGCCATTGCGACAATCAGATGCTATTATTCAAGGGCATTACAGCTTCAGACTCCACATCGATTCTTGTAAGCCACACTCTACTGAATTGAAGCAGGCTTCTGTGAAGACTTGATCTTGTGAGAGGAAGGTGAAAAATAATAAGCCCTCGCCTTTTCTCAGACACAGAGGGACAAACAAAATACCAATATCAAAAATAATAGCATAGATAGCAAATGTGCTCGTGGGACAGCAGAACTACAGAAACAGGCCTCATCCCAAGCCATTTATTAGACTCCGTATTCAGTGCTGACTTTTTCAGTGTTTTTATTCACATGGATAAGCCTATGCATGTCAGGTTTCTGCACTCTGCACACAACAAGTGTTCATTTGCTTTTATGCAACATCTCTTGAAGGACCAAACTCAAATGTTTGCTTCCACACA
>NW_015231414.1:0-752 GCF_001447785.1 Gekko japonicus | reverse complement strand
TGGAAGAAGCTTGCAGATAACTAGACTCCGAGGGCCAGCTGGTTAGAGATGAGTTTCTGTAGGTATCTTTGTGGGTTGTGAGAGGCCACAGTTCCTTCCGCATACCCTATGAAGGAGAGCACGGCCTGTCTCTGCTACAGCCATGAAAACCATTTAGCGATGCTCCTCAGGGCGACACAGAGCCAATCTCACTGCCGAATTGCTCTTCCTCGAGAGATAGGGTGGGATCTAACGTCGCCTGGGGCCCCTTTTAATTCCAAGGCACAAACAGTTTGATTGCCATTCCGCCTAACAGCTGGCCGCACAAGGAACCAGGAAGGCATTTGGAGCCAAGGAACGATATTTCTGCTCTCCTGGGAAGATGTATGGGAGAGCGTATTGATAGCCCACCCCCCCCCATTGAATGTTTGATACACAACCCAGCCAGTTACACAGGAGACGTCCTATTTCTCTTCAGCCGAACAGGGACGAAAACCGAATCCTCCATGTGCTAATCAGGGAAGAGGATCTACCGCATAACAGTCAGAAGCAATCCATTCTGACGATAATCATCCACGAGGAGAGAGAGCCAACACGGATCCATTTTAGTCTCATAAAGGGCAGGGAAAACATTCTGCCGTTCCCAAGGAATGTCACTTTTCATAAGTGCTGTTATATACAGCAAACCCATCGGTGACACTCTTAATTGCCATACATAACGGTTTCAGAGGCCTGAATTCTCCATGTATGTTTATCTCGCTGGTCGGTAATTA
>NW_015231413.1:0-752 GCF_001447785.1 Gekko japonicus | reverse complement strand
GCCCCACCTGGAGACTGGCAGCCCTAGTAATGTAACTTATTCATATATGATCAATAGATACCTAGACCTTTCATTTTTTTTGAGATTCCATATCCATATTCCATGAAATTTAATACCTTAGATTCCAGAATACCTGTTTTTTGATGTATTTATAATAAAGCAAGTGGCAAGCAAGTTTTCCAGATCTAATGACTGTGGAGACATTTCATGAGTCAAGGTCTTTCCATTTGTATTGTGCAATAAAGGAGCTGGAGTTGCTCATTTGTCACTGGGCCTCCATTCAAACAGCAACATTTTGTTGCGGGGAAAAAAGATCCCCCTCCCCCAACCTAGTGTGCCAGCTACCAATTGTGAGTGCTGTACTGAATATTGCTCATGTGGCATAACTGGTGACAGGAAACACAACTTCTTCCCTCACCACCTGCAATAATTCTTATCATTTATGAGCTGTTTTGAAGGGCCAAGCCAGATGTGAAGAACACATGGATACGCTGCTGTCTTATTTAATTTGAATCTAAATTGAATTTTTAAGAACACGTTCAGCAGTGGAGCATTTCCCTTGTGGGTGAATACCAACAAGAAGCATTGATAACACTGAAGGAGAAAACTGACTGGCTTATAGTGGCATGTTTTTATCATTAAGAAAGGCCTCAACAGAGTCTGTAAAGGGCTCCAGTGTTCAAGGGTTAGAACTTGTAGGACCTCAATTTACTTTCTGTTTTCTTCTCACCCATGCACTGTAATAGTTAAAT
>NW_015231412.1:0-752 GCF_001447785.1 Gekko japonicus | reverse complement strand
AAGGTAAAGGTTCCCATTAAAACCTGTGCAATCCTAAGCAGAGCTACAGCCTTATAAAACATGCACTGTACAACTTGTTTTTAAAGCGCCTGGAACTTTAGACATTTCATTCAAACAAAGCAGAAGAGCAGTGAGTATTCATATCGTCAAAACGTGTAAGGAGAAAAGTCACATTTGAAAGGGGACCTAGAGGAGGGGAGAGGGAAAAGTACACCAAACCCATAAATAAATCTTAAAAGAACTAAACAGTTAAAAGGAAAGCTTGTCTTTGATACACAGTTTTTCTTTTTCTTTTGAAAAGTGGTTTTATTCCCAAGAATGTTTCTCTCTCAGGGGGTTTGTAAGAATCAGCAATTACCAATGAAATATATATCCTTACTAAAAAGAAACTGCTACAGATGTAAGACTGATCAAAGCATAGATATATTTTTCTAATATACATATGACTGGCTGTTGATGAAAATGCAAAATACATTCTTTGAAATAAAGGGGGGGAAGTGATTGGGAAAACATTAGCTTCAAATAATGAATGCAGTGACATGAAGGTTATAGCAAAATGGCACATTATCTAAGTTTAAAAGACTTCAGGTTCTTGACATTAGTTTCTTTCATGAATACTGCAATTAAATCTCAATAGATCTTTTCTATAGGTGACCTTCACTCATATTTGTTATATATTCCCTATGCTACTATTATAATATGCTCATCTTACCATTACTGTTGGAAGTAAGTAGATCAACACAGTCTTTTTC
>NW_015231411.1:0-752 GCF_001447785.1 Gekko japonicus | reverse complement strand
TGTGCGGATCGGGCCAGGTCAGACCCCTGGTCGGTTTACCTCACCTCACTGCCAGTGGTTCTGCAGGCTCTCAGGAAGAGAAAGGTCTTTCTCACGATCAGCTTCCTCAGATCCTTTCCCTGGGGATTCTGGGGACCGAACGTGGGACCTTCGGCATGCAGAGTGTGCACTCTGCTGCTGAGCCATGTCTTTCCCCCCAGCCGCACAGCATGCGTGGGGGGTTTTGAACACCCATCCGTACTTGCGGGGTTTTGCCCAGTCTGCTTGAGAAAGTAGCAGAGGCCACGTTGCACCATGAATTATCACTGGGCCCCTTTTCACACACAATTTCGAACCCCATTAAAAAGATGCATACTTCTGAGCGATTCGATTGGACAGATGTGGCCTTGCAAAGAGCACGGAAGGTGGGCCTTTCTTGTTCTTCACCCTGGAGGTGATCTTATAAGATGTGAATCAGAGCCTTTTTAAAAGGGTGATTTCCCCCCGCCCCGCATCCACATTTTTTTCATCTGATATCTTCTTTTAGCAAGAATGAGGACTACCCACTAAACAATCCTACATGATCCCATCTCACGATGCCCCTCTTCCAGCATAGCTGCTTTCAGCATGCTGACCACAAGTAGCAGGGGCACTATATAGGCCACGGGCAACTGTAAAAACAGCACTTTGTAACCAGTCGAATCCCTGATACCTGCAAGACTTGGGGAGGAGGGAGCTTTGTTATGTATGGGAAATGCTCAGGGAGTGAGGGA
>NW_015231410.1:0-752 GCF_001447785.1 Gekko japonicus | reverse complement strand
TTTAACACACACTGTTCTCTACTTTTCTCCTCGCAACGCCTTCTTCCAGTGTTACAGTCATACCCTCCTTGACAACATCTTCCACATAATAATCTATAGGACCCTCCTCACCATAATCTTCCACAATTGACAATCTACTACTAATACCATTATACTCACTAGTAATTCCTATGTCTATAATCGATGAACTCACCCTTTGATCCACCACTATTGTGGAATCAGTCATATCCAGTGTTTTGGTCATAATCAGTAAATCAAAGTCTTGTCCGGTAGCAATTGTCATAGTCATCTAGAGCTATGGGGTTGGATGTGCTCTTCACATCAGCTCTCTGAACCAGCTGCGAATCACAGCATGGTGGCCTTGGTGACCAACATCAGGCAGGGGGAGAGACCACTCAGCAACAACCAGTGGCTGCCTCCCAGCTGGAGCTTGTCCTGAGGTACTCTGGTGCAACACAGCCAGCCTAGATCCAGTCATTCTCTCAGTCCAGTTGCTCAGGGAGAAGTTGACCTCTGTTTATGAGGCATTCAGCACCTTTCAGTAGCAATAGCCTGGTGGGAGATTGCAGAGGAACATCAAGGCCTGACTACAGTCTCTCATCCAGAATGGGATCTACATGTTGGTAACCATGTGTAACCCTCAGCTTAAAGGCCAGAATTGCCCTGTAGTAAAATACTCTCACTAACTAGAGAGATGAGCTATCCCAGTATGTGATGGGCTTGTAAGCCAAGAGGGGCATGCTGGCACCTGC
>NW_015231409.1:0-752 GCF_001447785.1 Gekko japonicus | reverse complement strand
CATACACACACACACACACACTTCTTTAACGAAGCGTTCACTAATGTAAAAGTACCAGTTTTAAAATGTTGGTACTTACTGTTCAGTTAAAAAACCTAGGACACAATCAACACTTAAGTGTTTTTCAGTCCTATCCTCTTTAGGTTATTAAGAATAAAGTCCAGTGGGTTCAGTGGTCCGTATTTCCAAGTACAAAACAGGGGCAAACTAGAATTTTAACACTGTCCTGTAGCAAGCCAAACCAAGTAGCCAGCGTGGCCAGGATGTTCACTCTTGGCTACCAGTGGCCCTACAGGGCAGGAGTCCATGAGGAAATTTCCTGACAAGTTAAAAAGCCAGTCTGCCATATATACAACTGCAGCCTTTAAATCCCACTCATTTCAATGGAAGAGTTAAGCATATAATGATCTCTCTTCGCTGGAATGAGCGAGATTTCAAAAGGTTTAACTTTGGATGGCTCCCTGTGAGCTCAACCTAGCAAATATTGCTTCAGTGCAACACACCGTTCCTTTTAATGGCTCACCCCGTAGGAAAGCTGAATAGAATGTTCTCTTTCCATAAACCTATGACGACATTTACCTTCCCGATCAAAATAATACAAAATTCATTTCTATTATGTACATCTTTCGTTTGCTTACTTTCCCTCAATTTTTGACAGCTTTACTAGGGGAAGAAGGTTGGGTTTGATGGGACATGTGATGGTGGGGAAACAGAGGTATATATAAAACAGGCCATAGGAACTTCTGCTGTGG
>NW_015231408.1:0-752 GCF_001447785.1 Gekko japonicus | reverse complement strand
GACTGTGTGACTGAACAACAACATTTCCCCTGCTAAGAAATACTAATGGTGAACCCATTCTCGGAGTTGCTTAGTTGAACAGCAACTATTGGTTTGGTTCCAGATTAAATTTTACACCAACGGAAAGGGAGATGTCATTTCCCCCAATGTCCTCTTCCTGCTTCTGACTACTGGTCTCCCCTCATGCCATTCCTGAAGGTCTCCTGTCTCCATCCCCCATAGCAGCATTTCTGGGAGATCAGTGGGCTGTGGTGGGAAAGAGGGGGTCGGGAAATTTCTGTTCCGCTGACAGATGTGCCTTCTTATAGAAAATGTAGCCTAGATCCAACCCAATAAATGTATACAATAAATCCCTTCCCCACCCCAACAGCATTTCTGATGGTAGCATTTTGCAATTTGGTGGAGATATGTAGTGAGTGGACTTCTTGGTTGAATGCAGAATTCTTTCTACCTTCACCTGTTATCCTATGGCCCAAGTCTCCCTCCCACCAAGAATTTCAAATCTCTAAAATCTGTATTAACCACCACTGGGCACCAAAAGCATCTAAAGACACCTATTCAATCCTCTTTAAAAAAGATCCCTCAAAGTCCACTAGCATCTGTGATGCAAGAAGAAGCAAGACTGATATTAAAAAATGAGGAGTCACCCCTTGGATGAATGAAGGCTTGAACCAACTTTGCACCGAGGGAGTGGAACATTGGACAACAAGAACATATCCAACCTTTAGGGATGCCAGCCTCCAAGTGGAACC
>NW_015231407.1:0-752 GCF_001447785.1 Gekko japonicus | reverse complement strand
TGCACTGTAGGTGCCTAAGGCAAGCTGTCTCTCAGCTCCAGCTCCAGAATGGCAGTATCAGGATGATAACACCGTTTTATACTGCAGGGTCGTTGTGACGATTGCTGAGATCGCGTTTGTCACGGTGCCTTGGAACAACGTACTAAATACTAATGGGGGAAATTTCAGCTCTCTCATGCTAGTTTTTCAGTTGCCTCAGTGGTCCCTGCAGATCTTAGAATGTACATATTCCTGGGTAGAATCCATCCTAGAAGAGTGATCAATCAGGAAGTGAAAAATTCCAGTCCCCTCCCTGGGCAGGCTTTGGTAATGACTAAATGTCTTTAGTGTCTGATGGCTTAACAAAATGGCAACCAATAGCAACAAATCATTTCTTGAGAAAACAGAAGTTGGATCTGATTGGTCATTGGTATAGTATAGTGGTGATTCCACTTCCCTGCAGGTCCTTCCCCAGTTTTTCAATGAGACACTCCTGCACAAAACACACAATTTGATCCTCCCTTACTTTTCATTGAACTCAGGATTGAGAGTCTTCTTCCGCAGAGTGGTCTTTCTCTTGGTAACACGGGATTTGTCAGGAAGAAGGATGAGAGAGACATACAGGTCAGGAATATCCTTGGCGCTTGACTTTAGGTTCCTGGAATGGGGGTGGAAGGGCAGCAAAATTCAGTCACATGGGAATAGCAAGAAAGAAGGATATTCTAGAAGGAGACACTGAAGGGAGTTGAAACTATGGACATCATGAGTGGCAA
>NW_015231406.1:0-752 GCF_001447785.1 Gekko japonicus | reverse complement strand
GCACTCGAAAACCTGCCCTGCCCTTCACTCCATCATCTAATTTGAGACACTGAGGGGGCAGACAAAACAGATGGTTGGCATCGCTGAGGATGATTCACCGCTTGAAATCCTGGTGAAACATATCTGAAATCAGTGAGAGAGAAGGAGGCCTGACATTTGACAGAGACATGTAAAAACTAAACGTTCCAGACAAAGGTCAGTCCCATCCGCCTGGTATTTTCCAGATGCACCAACCATAGGCTATTAATTTGACAGCTAGAAGAGATTATACCTTTTTTCTCAAACACGCCAGATTTACTTTGACCTAAAGAGTCTAAAGGCAGACTCCTGGGTGCAAATGGATGTTTTCAGTGGTTCAATGCATGGTCCATGTACAGTGAGTGGATGAGCCATAGCCAGGGCCAATTTAATCCAAGCAGGCTGACTTGGCAATAATAGACAACAATTGTTAATAGTACTAATAGTATTGTCAGCCACCATAACTACTAATACTGCTGGAATGGCTACTTTCTTTAGCACTAATGGTAAGCTAAGCTAGTGATGTGGTCCCTGTTCTGTAGAGGAATTTTAGTCTACAAGTTGGGGATGGAGCTAGCTGCATTCAGGTGGAAATTGGAAGACCTGGTTGTTTCACAGTGCCTTTCCCAAAGTCATCATTTTGAATAATTGTGTCCTCCTATGGACTAAGAACTCTTTCAGACGGAGATGTTGAGTTCTAATTGGCTGCTAATACACCTCAAGCCTTAAAGAAC
>NW_015231405.1:0-752 GCF_001447785.1 Gekko japonicus | reverse complement strand
GGGGGGGGGGGGGGGGAGAAGGGAGCAGGGCTCCTGAGGAGAATCTCAAATGGCATGCCAGACAGTACAGGAGGCCGTCTTTTAAGTGCTCTGGCCCCAACCACAGGTATGGTACTGCTAAGCAAGGACTATAGTACCTTTCCCAAAGACAACAATATATCTTGCCCGAAGTTTAACATAGCACAAGCAATAAAAAAACTGTTGCTATGTCTTTTGAGTGGAAAACTGTATTGAGTGTTGTTGATAATGAAACAGATCAACACCCTCAGATATATGCAGCTAAGACAGAGGAAGCCACAAGTGAGCCATGCCTTTCTGGGGACAAGTGTTAGGTGGAGAACATGTTCACATCATTTGATAATTTATTACCTTCAGCCTGTACCATTTTTTTCATAACAATATTGTCACTCTGGTAAACCATCACTGTTACATTGGCACTAGATTCTCCATAGCCCCATAAAACTGCACAAGCTGGACCTTTCTGCAATACCATGTGGTCAGCAAAATAGGAGGCAAAACGAAGTTCAGCACCTGGAACACACAAAATATCATAACATTTCTGTTAGTGTCTGTGGCCTCTTTGGAATCCTCCTGCAGTATATTGGCTGTGGTGAAGCCACCCCAATATCAGACCTTTCTCACTGCAAAAATACCTATCAGTTTATAAGGGGATACTTAGGAAGCATGACACTGAGAAGAGGAACACACATTTGGATACTTCTGTTTGGCTCTTGCTTACAGTTTTTAAAAAA
>NW_015231404.1:0-752 GCF_001447785.1 Gekko japonicus | reverse complement strand
AGGACTCCACAGATTAGAGGGAACGTTGCGTGGTAACTAGTATTGTTTTATTGTCCTTGTTGGGGCTGCTCTGCACTTTTAATCCAAGACAGGCTGTGATCAGAACCCAGGGCAAGCAGCTCAATCCTCTGAGCCTTACAACAGAGAAGAAACCCTAACCCTCCCCTCCACTACATCCCTCTCCAGAGATACCCCCTTACCCAAGATGGCTGCATGGCAGCTCTTTCCCCTTCACCATGTGGAGGAGATGGCAGAGAAGGCATCGGGGCTGTCTTTCGGCGGCTGCCTGGGAGGGAGAGAAAGAGCGGGCGGAAAGCCTTTTTTTTTGCTACACGTGCATTTCAAACGCCAGTGCCTTGCACAAAGTTCTCTCTGGAATCGCTTTAGGGCACCAAATCAAGATGCTAGATTTGATTGAGAAAGATTCCTGAGCCTTTGACCTAATATCTCTCCCTTCCTGCCCAGCTGTTCTTTATGTGGGAAGGCTCCACCTTCCTCCTCCCTTCCCCATACACCCAGAAGAGCAGAAGAGCAGACCTAACCGCTAAAGTAGTGGTTCTCAATCTTTTTGGTATGGTGATCCACTTTTAAAAAAATCCCAGTTTGTTCTTTCAGGACTTTGGTGGCAGTTCCCTTCCCCTCCATTAACTGCTTTCCCAGTGGGAAACTGGGCGGGGACTATCCCCCCCCCCATTGCTCCTGCCCCCTTCCTCTCTAAGACCTGCATTGAAGCACCCCCTATTGAGGTTAAC
>NW_015231403.1:0-752 GCF_001447785.1 Gekko japonicus | reverse complement strand
GATCATCCACCATTATTTCAGGTTTGAGCATTCGCATATAAATACTACTCCAGAAGAGATAATGACTCCTTGGGATTTATTGTTTCTTAATCTTTTATTCATTTAAAGATTAATGCCTAAGTCTCCGGTCTACCACCATCTGCTTATCTGTGGGAAAGAAAGGTATTTATTTAGTATTGATCTCAGTAGGAGCACCCAGCAGGGTAAAAGATGTTGATAGTATTCTCTTACAAACCTAAGTGAAAGATATATTATTAAAGAGCAATTTGTAATAATGTTCTCATTTTACAGAGGAACTGTCACATTTTTAGTGACGTCGTAAAAGATTTTATACGCACCGGTGGTGCCTCTGTGGTTATATGTTACGGGGGACTGTGGAGCGGCAGTGTGTCTGCATTGTTTCTCATTTCAGTCTACGCTTGAAATATTTCCCTGATAGCGGATTCCTTTCAGGCACTGCGGTTGGCCTGACGGCATCGTAAACCTAGACAATGGGGTCACTTTATTAACAATTTATTACCCTCTGTTCTAAATGCCTCTGGGTAGAGTGCCAAATAGGGGGCCGGGTAGCCTCCTTTTTTTTGCAAGGGTTTGGTAGCCAGGCTGAAATTTAACAAGACTACAAAACAACTATGATAGAACCTCACCCGTCAAGCAAGCCAAAGTCAAATGTATACGTAAACCAGCAGTTAAGAGCAGAACAGTCCCAGGGGGAACAAAAGCAGCTTCCCAACTTCTTAATTAACAGTAAA
>NW_015231402.1:0-752 GCF_001447785.1 Gekko japonicus | reverse complement strand
ACTTTGTATCATGCAGGCACGATAGATTGAAGCTGCACAGCCTGGAAACACCTCAGTTTAACAACCAAGTTGGGTGAGGGGCTAGAATTCCCATAATGCAGTGTGAGATTACAATTGTACAAATTCATCTGCATCCAGACAGTTCACCTGGTCTGAGCATATTTTTAATACTTTAAGGAAAATGGCAAACTGTAGGCAAGGACAGACACAGTGGTAGCCAGAGAGGCAAACCTGCAGGATCATGTGTGTACAGTTGGCTTTTTAGCAGAACAGAACATGTTGAACTAATGCTAAAGTAATGCTGTTCTTTCTACCTTCAACAGAATAAATTCAGTCCCCACCCTACAATTCAATTGTTAATTAAAGAAGGCAGAGCCTGGCTCAGATTACCATTCTTAAGTGACATTTTCCTACTAACAGGGAGGGAATGACAGCCTCAGTTACTGGTTACCATTACGCTTGGCCTATGCTGATTTTCTTCTTCTCTATTTCACATGTTCTAACTGGATGTTTCTTTTACAGTGAACAGTGCATTGAAGCCCATGAACTGCTGCTAGCATTGGCAGAAAGTGAACAGTCTCTCATTCTTGGGCAATTCAGAGCTGCAGGTGTTGGGTCTGTTGGTAAGAGCTCAATGAATCCCTTTCTCTCTCAAACCTGTACTATACTTCACCTGTCTATCTGTGTATGCATTTTTATTGGCCCTCCAGGGCAACTGCTTTGGCTGTGTGAAACAGGATGCTGAACTAGAT
>NW_015231401.1:0-752 GCF_001447785.1 Gekko japonicus | reverse complement strand
AACAAGGCAGGCCATTGGTGGTAACATTGACAGCTAGCTGTTGAGGAAGTTTTTCTTGTTGAGCCATACCCAGATGACAGCAACTTGTAGCAATGTGTTTTAGGCAGCCCAAACCAGATTAACTGCCTCCGCATTAATATTCCTGAGGAGTTGCATTCTGATCAAAGAAGATCAATTAAAGCCATTAAGAGAGAAATGCATGCAGCAGCACTGAAGAGAAAGAAAATTCAGTATAACTATATAAGCACAGTGGTTCAGGCAGTTTGAGTACAAAGTTAATTGTGGAGATGTAGAAAATCCACTTTTCCTTGGGGGAAAATAAATATGCCAGTCCAAAAATGCAGAAGAAGGCAAAGGCAAGAATACTAGTTATGTCTAGTGTGCTATTAAATTGAGAGAGAGCAATGAGTAGTTTTCCAGGAAATTGAATGATGAGGAAAATGTACGGTTGAAGCAGCGAGATGGTAATAAAGAGTAGATGTTTAAAAAGAAAATCAGTGAAGGAATCCATGTGAAAAGAATGACATTTTTGCCCATCACAAGGGATTATATCAGACCAGTGATTATATCAGACAAGTGAAGGAGGCAGGTTCTCTGGGCTCATGAGGAAATGGGAGGGAATTCGAAATAGGGTGGACACGGAGTGGACATTGGCTGGGGAGGAAGAACTTAAGTGTCCTGACAGGCAACCAGGCCAGGGAGAATTCACAGGTCAGCAATCTTCTTGGAAGTAGACTGGGTAGGGTTGCCAA
>NW_015231400.1:0-752 GCF_001447785.1 Gekko japonicus | reverse complement strand
TTCTATAAACACTTGGCAGGCACCAGGAAATGTCCTGACAGGTGCCATAGCGCCCACAAACATCTCATTGGGGACTCCGGTGTTAGACGCTTCCACCATTTTCAAATTGTTGCAGTCCACAAATGGTGGTGGTCACAAGTGGGGGACCATCTGACTCCCTCCAGTGACTTAATTCTTTCCAGATATAGGCAATAGCTTGCGTTGAATTTCATGGGTACGGTAGCTGGAGTGAATGACAAGGGAGGAAGATTTAGAAAGGACACCCCACTGCAGTGTTTTGTTTTATTGAAGACAATAATCTCTTGATTGCATGCAAAGGATCATTTTTCTCGAGGTGTTCTGAAGCCTCTTTCTCCCCACCATATAGCAATTACACACAGAACGTCCTTATTTTACAGGCAATTAAGTAAATTAAGTGTGCATATTTATGCTCTCTGACCTGAATCCTGCTTCGGAAACTGTGCGCAAGGCGCAGCTCCTCTCTCCAAACCAATAACTAGGGGGGCTCTTTGTGAAAGCTTCAGCTTTGAAATAAATAATTTAAACGAGAAATGGAGAGTCTGAATCAGAAGAACGGCAAGTCAAAGGGAAAATAATTCCTGGCCCTCTTCTGCAGATGATAGCAGGAGACTCCAAGCAGCTACCTAGCCTACTCTCATGCTCCTTCCTGTACAAGCAGTAGAACGTCTTTGGATAGAGGTGGAGTCTACGTCTTCCCCTTCCCCTGGTAGGCAACATGGGAGGAAGGAACA
>NW_015231399.1:0-752 GCF_001447785.1 Gekko japonicus | reverse complement strand
CATAGATAAATGGTTTTGAAAACTTAATCATGCCTCCTGTAACAGTACCAGCCTTCAGTGTCTAAACACGAAGGTACCTTTTCTTTCATCCCATATTCATCAATTCTTATATTTTATTTCCCATTTATATCTGATACCAACACTTCACTTTTTAATATCAAGAAGCAAAACATATTACTTAGCAGATCTCTTCTCACTGACTTATCTTCCTCTCACCTATAAATTTAGTTATACAGCAGAAAGAGTTGCATCTAAAACAGAATAAATTTCAGTCATACAAAGGTATGCATTTTTCCTGATGGTATCCCTGCTGCCACTGATGTTCTACTTCATAACTCCTTTTTAGTTTTAATAGAATGGTCTCTCCAAACTGTGGTGTTACAACTAACAGCAAAGCTGGTAAATCCTCAGTTCTCATTTATTAATGCATTTATATACCACTTTTTCTGCAGCTCAAAGGGATTTACATAATATAAGTCCCAATATACATTGAACAGTTCTATAAGAACAACAGAGGGCCAAAATAAAAACTAAGTAACTCTGTCTTAAACAGTTTCCTTAACATTAAAAGGAATAATACAGACCACAACTCACATTATAACTTTTGTCCCTTGGGAAAGGTCTAGACGTATTTGTACCTCAGATTTGGCTCTCTAATTCTTAATGCTAGAGTTATGAGCTATATCTCTTAGGTGGCTTAATGAACACTGTAAACAAAGCTCAGTGAGATGCCTTTAGCGCAAATCTTTGTC
>NW_015231398.1:0-752 GCF_001447785.1 Gekko japonicus | reverse complement strand
GAGAGATGTGGGGATTCAGGAGTAAGCCAGGAGTCCAAAGCTCTAATAAAAGATGGGTGGGGTACAACCACAGTGAGAGAGACTTTTGCATATGCATAAAAGTATTATTATACAGCTTTTACTTTATTTTACTACATTTTTTTTATTTTACAGTTTGTACCAACTCACCAATGTGAATATGTCCCAGAATTAAGTCCTGACTCTGGATTCTGAAAGCAGGCTGGAGAGCTAGGACCTGCCTGCAAGTAGCTGACTTACAGTGCCCCATCTAAGCAGAGGGCCACTCATTCCCAGGACACTGAAATCAATGGACTCGGAAGGATGTAACTGCTCAGAATGGCACTGTGTGAAATCTTCAGTCCTACGCATACCCACCGGCAAGTATCAAGAGGCCAGGGCCCGCTTCCTTGCCTGCCTCTCCCTCTGTGCCCCGTCTCCGTCAGTGCTGCCATCCTCCAGCCTTCCCTAGTGGATGAACTGAAGGGCATCCTGAAGTCTCTCCAGGCCTACTTCCAGCCTGACCAAAGCTAGGAACCATCAGCTGCAGCAGCCAGGACCTTTGTGGTCCCACTCCACTCTGCCCCATGCTCTTGCCTGGCAGCAAGCTCAGCTGGGTGGAAACCAGAGGGAGCCACTGGACTCCGGACAGGCACAGTCCGGTGACTTGAAGTCCAGGCACTGCTGACCTGCAATGGTGAGGAGCTGCCAGCATCCAGCAGCATTGTCAGAACTCCAGCCAGTGGTAGAACCCC
>NW_015231397.1:0-752 GCF_001447785.1 Gekko japonicus | reverse complement strand
CTACTCAGACTGTCAGTGGCTCTCCAGGGACTCAGGAAGAAGAATTTTAAAAGTGCTCAAGTGACCGCCTATAAATAATAACCGCTCTAAATTTTCTTTTCTTGTAGCTTGCTTTATAAAATACTTGTGCATTGGAAATTAGCAGAAATGTGAACACCTGCAATAAAAATTTGAAAAAATTATCTCCTAATAAAAGAATCCTTGTACATATTGAAAATGATCTGTTTAAACCCAGATCATATGGGCACATACGTTCCAAGTAGTCTTACTGAAATCCATTTGACTCCAGACAAGCAAAGATTAATGAATGTAGGAAGCAAAGATAAAGCAAATCTACAGAGGATATAGGCTTCTCTGGGATTCATGCAAGACTGCAGAATTAATTCCCACAGGCCTTAATAATGACATAGACCTGTTATGTTTATCTTGAAATGCAAGATGAACTTCTTTGCGTTTGTCTTCATTAACACAGGTATTTGTCTAAAGGGGGAGGGAGGGAATCCTCATTTTTAATGACTACCTTTCTCTTCCCTGCCCAAGTGGGTTTTTTGGCATGGCTTTTATAACTAAAGAAACTCTACAATGCCTACAAAATATTCCTTTGATAAGTGGATAAAAAGAAAACTATTTGGCACATGCTAAAGATATAGTTTTTTTGCTTTTCTTTTTTATGGAATGCATTTGGATACTCCTCACATCACTTTTTAAAACACTCTTTATTGTACAACATAAACTTGGCTGTTTGATAGTTT
>NW_015231396.1:0-752 GCF_001447785.1 Gekko japonicus | reverse complement strand
AACGGCAAACCGCCTCTGAACATCTCCTTCCTTGAAAACCCTGAGGGGTTGTCAAAAGTTGGCCGCAATTTGACAGCATTTTCTATCACCAGAAAGGAGAAAGAGGTTCTGGGACCAGAAGGTGACAAAGATGCCTTCCAGGTCCAAATTCAGCTGCCCTCGGCCAGCAGCCCGGCCCCGAGAGCAGGCGAATACCCTTTTTGTGGTCCAGACCCATCTGTGGACATCTTTGCACGGCTGCTGTGGCCGTTCACCTGCCGGTTCCAATCATCCCATCCTTGCCGAGCAGTGGCGAACGGCCGCCGAATTCATCCAACGAGCCCACGGAGGAAAGGGACGCTGCTGAACTGAAGGAAGCTCCCAGTGCCTACTGCCCTTCTGGTCTTTCTGACAAAACCTTCCACCCCCACTGTATGTGCGACAAACAACCAGAGTGAATCAGCTTCCTTTGCTTCGCCTTGCCAATCTGTTTCCCTGGGCCTTGTTCTCTCTGGTACCTTTTCCTTTTGTCTGACGAGGCGCACTCTCCGCTTCCACGCCTCTCCCCCACCTTCTCCGTTGTCTCCAGCTAAACACAATGTACGCAAGCCACACACAGAACACAAAGCCTTGCCAAGGCGTCCCACAGAGAGGAAGTGGAGTGGGGCCAGCCACAGACCTCAGGAATATGGAATGAGAGAAAGAAACAGAGAAGACAAGCCCTCATCAGCAGAAACCACCATTGAGGCAGCTGCTGTTAGCCAGGTGAGCTA
>NW_015231395.1:0-752 GCF_001447785.1 Gekko japonicus | reverse complement strand
AAAGGTATTGTATTTGTATTTGACTGATGTGTGCCCTTGACTATACTACCCTCTCTAACTCTATTAGGAGAGTGGTCTTGAAGTATTAGCATCTCTATTAGAAGACATCCCTGGGTGTAAAACCCCACCTTATATTGGGCTTCAGAGAAAAAGAATATAAAAGATATGGAAATACACTCCAACTTTGATTACAAGAGTCAAGAGGTTTGTGTATTGCCTAGAAGACCTTATGGGTGCGGTAGATGTAAAATCTGCTCCCAGGTATTAGAAATTCAGGAATTTATACATCCTAGAGGAGGGGATAAATTTCAGTTACAAGCCTTTTCAACATGCAGTACACCCAATGTGGTGTACATATTAATATGTAAATGTCAATTTCTAGATGTGGGAACTACAATTAGGCCAGTCAAAGTCTGTATTTTGGAACATCGCTCGAGAATGACAAATAAAGTATAAGATGCCCCCCCAGGTCTTCATTTTACTGAATTAAACCACAATGACAATGATTTCAAATATTTGGTTTTCTATGTGGCTAAAGGACAAAATGTCTCAAATATACATAAGGAGCTCTTGAGGCAAGAAGTATACTGGACATTCAAATCACAAACACTCTCACCCCGTGGCTTAAATGTTAATATTGATTTTTCTAGTTATTTATAATTTTCCTTCCTATCATGGTTGGCTTTAAGGAACATAGCAATATGCTTTAAGCATTGATTAATTATGTTTTTGAATGCTTTCATGGCCGGAGT
>NW_015231394.1:0-752 GCF_001447785.1 Gekko japonicus | reverse complement strand
CAACTCGATGATTCTATGATTCTATGACAAGGCCAGAAAGGGAAAATGGAATCCTGTTTACCGCCTTTTGATTCAGCTTCTCCAACAACACTGAATGATGTTTCAGCAACCTTCCTCGGCCTGCATAAGACGCAAGGCAAAAACCATTTCTGAGTCCCAAACTTGCCACATCAGTCTCTCGGGGCTACGCTACTTAGCCTTTAATGTTCTCCATTGCTTTCCAGTTTCACTGCTCTTAATGGCCGGACGCTCTGCTGCACTTCAAAGGAATGTTGGTTCTTCAAAAGGAATGGTGTTAAACATTGCCGTAGCTCTTCTTTGATCCCCATCCATTTTCCATTTAAGTCACATTAATCTATATTCCCCCCCCCCCGTTTCTTTTGGCCTTGGGGGTGGGGGGGACAGAAATCTGTTTTGGTTTAATGCTTACACAGCACAGGCTGCACTTAATGGGTTCTCATGTGGTTCTAACATGACTGGCGGAACCTCTCTTAAAGCTGCAACTGTCCATTCCTTGCTCTGTTGGATAAATTCCCAGATGCTGCACAGTGGTTCTTTGACATGGTGGGAATTGTGGAGGGACCCACAATTGTGGCCCAGTGCATACTTTGCATGCAGGATCTAGTCCCTTCTCTGCATGACACCTTGGACAGCTGTTGCCAGCCAAAACAGATGATTCTGAGATGAACCAATGCTCTGGCAGTGTGAGACAGCATCCTGTGTTTATCAGTATGAGAGCCAGTTTGGTGTAG
>NW_015231393.1:0-752 GCF_001447785.1 Gekko japonicus | reverse complement strand
ATTTTTACTACCCAAGTGCAACACTTTACGCTTGTCCCTATTAAACTGTTAAATCTTGCTATGGGTAAATATGCCAGAAGAACAATTCTGTGCTACTTGAAAGTTTGCTTTTGTAACTTTGACTACTAGTTGTCCTAATAAAAGGTATTTCCTGACTATATCTTTGTCTTTTGCTCCATGGATCCAGTGCAACTGCCGAGGCTCTGGTCAACCGCATCTCCTTGGCTTTGTATAAAGCCACTCTTGACTGCTGTTCTGTTCTTGGTGCTGTCAAGCAGCACTAAACAGGAAGAAGCTGTCATCTATTTTAGCTTCCTGATGTCCTTGGGTCAACTGCTGGCTAGACACACATGCTTGTGTAATCCTGGCATGCAAAGGTGGGGGTTGGAAACTACAACAGTAATATTGAGAATCTGGGTAGCTATATTGGGAATCTGGGTAGGTCTGAGTTGCCTTGAGCTATGCAGAAGATGGGTAGGGGACACTAAAGTCCTCTCCTAATCCTCCAAGATCCCCACCCTTGGCATGGATGTTCTCTTCAGTGTTGTGTGTCTCACACATACCATCTGGGTATATATTACTGCACATGAGTGTAGTTTGGTGAATATCACAGCATTCACACATGAATGATGATAATCCCAGGCAAAGTTTATGAATGTCTGAAAATTGAGTGATCCATGAATGAAATGTCAACAGTCTTCTAAACGTGACTGTGACCATTTGATTGTCACAATTGTGTGTATCTAGAAAAC
>NW_015231392.1:0-752 GCF_001447785.1 Gekko japonicus | reverse complement strand
TGGCAGCCATTTTGTGATTGTGCCCACTTCCTGTGTCAGATTGCCAAAGGTGCCTGCAAGCTCTAATAGATTGGGGACTCCTGCCTTAAACCACAGAACAGGGCTTCTGTCCCCATTTGGCCACCTCCGGAATATATTCCACCACATCTCACTTGTTTTCTGGAACCTTAACTGCCTGTTCTTACCCACTAAGTCTCATTTTCACCCCTACCATCCAAGAGCCCCAACTTCTGACTCTCCCACCCTGGATGTTCCCATTAATCTACTGCATGTTACACTGACTGTTGGTGTTATGTATTGGGATGTCCCACTGAGTTATGAATCAGTCCGATGAGGGGGAAGAGCAGAGGGAGAGCCAGTTGCATTTTTCGTCCCAAGGAAATGTGACATCTAAATCTTGCACTCGCTCCCGGTAGATCCGGTCGAAACGTTCGCTCTGTTCAGCCGTCAGATGGTTCTTCCAGTCACCAGAGATCCCTGGAAATAGATGGCAATAATTAATACACAAATAGATTCAGAACAGCTAGAGGGAAGTATTTCTTCATGCAGCTCATGACGAACCTGCCAGAATGTTCAGCTACAAGCTGTGACAACGGCTGCTGTCCCAGAGCCCTGGGCAACTTCACGCAGGACAGGACTGCCAGTGCTCACATCAGCTGAAAGTGGAGCCCCCCACCCTCACCCCACCCCCGTGTTCAGAGGCAATCTGTTTCCAGTCACCAAATATATAAACAGAGGTCATTTCGGGGGGG
>NW_015231391.1:0-752 GCF_001447785.1 Gekko japonicus | reverse complement strand
CAGCGGTCTCCTCCTGAGTTGCTGCCGGTTTGAGCCAGTGCCTCCTTGTGCTGGCACCGCTGGTGGCCCAGTGCCCCAGGTCCCACTCCGCTTGGCTTCCTCCAGAGACACGTCCATTTCCCAGCCTGCCCCTGTCTGGGGCCTCCTGGCTGCCAACCCTGAGTTCTGCCACTGAGCCGTAGCCCCGCAGCCGCCTCAATTATATGCCAAAGTCATTGAAAACAGAGAACCCATCTCCCCAAGGCGAGTTCTTTTACATCCCTTGGCTGGGTGACATATTAAAAATAGGAGCGTTATCTCGCATTCAGCTTACATGCCGGAGTGTAGGAGTGAACTTTGCGCAGCTGGATGCATTTAGCATAGTTAAAAAGTAACCTGGGTTGTGCTGGGGGTGGTGGTGGGGTTCCGTACCATCCTCTTGGCTCTCCTGGTGTAAATTATTAGTTTGTATACAGCAGTTAGTGCTGGGCCTGTTTGTTTTTTAATCAGAGTTAATGGGAAATACACAGCAGATCTGAGGTCATGCTCAGGTAAGTAGTTTTTAAGAAATGTGTGCTGTCTTAATGAACACATGCTTTTGCTACGATAAAAAGATACTGTCCCTTCAATGTTCTTTTTTTTAAAAAAAACCCCATGCCAATTCATTGATGTTTCATACCTTTTGTTTGAGGCCTAACTGCAGAGATCTTTGTTGTCGTTGTTGTTTTGGACAGTTTTAGGCCTTTTCACACACACTAAATAATGCAATTTCA
>NW_015231390.1:0-752 GCF_001447785.1 Gekko japonicus | reverse complement strand
TCAGTTACTTTTCCATGTCTCCTCTTTTTTTGAGTCCCAAATTAAATGTTTACTTTGCCCTGAGTATACCTCATGCATAGTCATTTCTGTAGTGTTGCTGTGTCCACACAGAACTGTCCTTTGGGTACGGGGAGTAATTGGGGTGACCACTGTGGACCCTGTGGTTTGACAGAGCCGTTGATCCCCAGGGTGGTGGTGGGGTCTGAGCAGGGTTACTGCCCTGGAGGCTGGCAAGAGCCTTGGGACTAGAAGTGTGTGTTCCACAAACTTTCAGTCCCAAATACTGTTGATTGCCCGGGGAGTGAAGTCTTGCAAGGCCTGGGAAGGAGGCAGGTATCTTACTCAAGGCCCCACATCCCTCCACATATGCTGACTTTATTAGTAGCTCCAGAATATTGTCGTCTTAGGCCGTAATTCCCTTTCCTTTTTGACATGCATAAGGGTTAGTGTGGCACCAGTTTGTTTACTGCTGATTCCACTGACTAAAGCTCATGTCTAGAGAGTTAAAAGCGAGCAAGTCTAGCATCGCTTGCTATGCTAGTTGCTAGGTAGGTGAATTTGGAGACCTTGTTTTTGTGCGCTTCCGTTTCCACATAGGGGTTTTCACTTTTCCATTAGCAAAGCTGGTAAGATAAATAGATAACTGCAGAAGCAAAGCAGAGATGAGCAGCAGCTATTCTGGTGTTTGAGTCAGTCTGTTTAAAATTCTGGGTGTCCTTGGAACATCGAGCCTAGCATCTTAACCTTGAGGG
>NW_015231389.1:0-752 GCF_001447785.1 Gekko japonicus | reverse complement strand
ACAAGAAGGAGAGTACATATTCACAAGTCTATATGTGTTGGTAAAAGAATGGTACTTTATTGCATTCCATCTGTTTCTCCTTGCCGCCCACATTCTGCTTTTTGAAAACCTGATCCTGGGAACGCAATCAAATATTATTTCGATCTGAGTGCTCAAGTAGTCAGTGTGCTTAATGTATTCTGAACACGGGTTTTATATTTCTTCAGTGCTGAACTTGGATTATGGTATAGTTGGCACCTATTTATCTAACAGAAGGAGGAGGTTTGTTAACATCAGCTTCCTTTCCCAAAATAGTAGGGGTTCGAAATAATTTACAGTGAAATATTTATAGCAGTTGTAAATATCATAAAAGCTCCTCCCACACTATCGTGGTGGTGATGATTACCTTAATAGATCATTACATAACACATGCATCATAAACATATAATAAAAATCAAGCAAGAATCTGTCTTAACATGCTGTTTTAAGGGAGCCTTACATTAGATGGTGAACATAAATTGGGAAGGAGGTGGTCCTGTAGAGGACTGGAAGAGTAACTGGTGACAAAGACAAAAGGAGACAATGCTAATAAAGCAGCCGAGACAATTATCTAATGTATTAACTCTGAGAAAAAGAAAATTTGGGGGGGGGGGGATTGGACAGAAAAAATCATTGTAGAATGGTATACAAACAGGAGTCTGGAAAAAGAGGTGGACGTTGGTGTTCTGTCCTCCCTAAGTCCTGCAGATTTAGTAAAGGTAAAGGTTCCCTTG
>NW_015231388.1:0-752 GCF_001447785.1 Gekko japonicus | reverse complement strand
ATTATTATTATTATTATTATTATGAAAGATGGATAGCATATATGTCCTATGTACTTCCAATTCACAATCCCATGCATGTGCCACCCACCCCCAAAATATCTGGAATAAGGATATTCCTAAAACCTTCAATGTATTAACCAGCTCAAGATCAAAAATACTTTATTCACTAACACAATATACCAACTTCATGCCTCAGTTTCAAGAAATTTTTAGCTGATGCCAGTAAGAAGTTTGTAGAGTCACAATTGTACCCATGTTTCATACAATGCTTTTTTTCCCTGACAAAACTATCCTGACTGTACCTGCGTACAGGCTTGATGTAATCTGTGAACAATCAGGCTGACAATCACAGATATGGCTGACAGCAATTCCCATGATCACAGCAGCACTTTTCCCAATCATATCATGATCACTGGTTTCCCAGGCACTCTTTTTTTTCTGCGTGTACGAAGAAAAACACCTATTGTGTCTTTGAACTATCTCAAAGACAGAAGGTAGGAGGGATGGAAAGGTTGTCTTCAAAGATATTTGATGAGTGTGTATTAAGTTGTCCTTTCTGATAATCTTAAATGGATTTATCTGCTGTCTTAATTATTATTTAATTGTAACCATTTAATTACTGTGCATATTGGACTTAGTGTATGAAATATGCCATATATTATCTTTCATTCATATCCCATGTCTTTTCTTCATACTCATGTATTTATCCCATGAATGTTCATGTATTTACTTCATTTGTAGCCTGCCTTTCT
>NW_015231387.1:0-752 GCF_001447785.1 Gekko japonicus | reverse complement strand
TAAATATTATAAAAAGCAAATCTACCTGTTCCACATAAAAGCACAAATAGTTTCATTGAAGTTATTTAGTGGGGGTACCTGCACAACAGAAACATTTTTAACTTAATACTCAAAAATGAAGCAAGCGTCAAATGCCAGAGTTATCAGGAGGGTTCCTACAAAGGCTCACTCCCCAGTGACATGCAATATATTTCCAACCCTGCTAGCCAGAGCAAATTTTCATTTTATACAGCTCCTGCAGCGATAAATGCAAGACACGTTGCAATGGCAAACAAACAGGAACAAAAGAATGAAAAGAAATATCCAGTGACCGCTACCAATTTCCAGGGTGTTCAAGTGTTATGAATCTTTCTCCACAGTGCTCCCACTGCATCCTGTTCTATGCTCATTTGTGCAGCAATTTGAACGGCTGCTGCTTCTGTTCAAATTTGTTTGAAAAAACTTCAGTATTGTCCCATTCCTACTCCATCTCTTAAAATGATCCCCAGTCCTGAACTCAGCTCTTCTTCAAGTTACAGGACACTACCTAAACTTCTGATAGTTGTAAAAAAATAAGGGTTGTTTGTTTGTTTGCTGTCAAGTCACAGCCAACTTATGGCAACGCCATGGGGTTTACAAGGCAAGAGACATCCAGAGGTAGTTTTCCATTGCCTTCCTCTGCATAGCAACCCTAGTATTCCTGTGTGGTTTCCCATCCAAATACGAATCAGGGCAAGCCCTGGTTTTTGAGATCTGATGAGATGGGGCTAGCC
>NW_015231386.1:0-752 GCF_001447785.1 Gekko japonicus | reverse complement strand
TGCAGAGGCCAGCAATGGCAAACCACCTCCGGACGTTTCTTGCCTTGAAAACCCAGTGAGGGGTAGCCATAAGTCATCTATGACTTGACAGTACTTTATGCCACCAACGTTATGCTGGTGCCAGGCCTGGGAAGCTGGAGGATGTTGATAAAGCCCAACTCTACCCCCCCCCCGACCTTGGATCTGAAGCAGTGTGGTTTGCGTATCTCCCATTTGTGTATCTTCAGGCTGTGCCGGCGTAGGGCATGCTGGTCATCCAAAGCAACATGCAGGCAGAGTTTAGGATTGCACCGTTAGGTAACATTGGGGGGATGGCTGCCAAGGGCCTGGCCTGCCCTCCTTAACAAGCAGCCTCTTAGTGCCATGGGTGCCGCTTGGCTGTGGGTTTCCTCATGCAAATCCATTTTGGAAAATTTTGCTCCATGCTTCAACTGAATACCAAATGTATGAGGTCATCTTGGAGTCCTTTAACACTCTGCTGCTTAAACATGGGCCATTGCAAAGGGTTGGGGGAGGGGCACAGAGAAATGTAGGGAATCAGGCTGGATAGAACCCGTTTGCATCAGTCTTGAAATCTGTCCATTTGCTGAGCAAGCGTGTGCACCAGTTGGTTGCCGTTAACCGTTCAAACAAGTTGGCGTGCGGCTAAAGAGAGCCTTTTGTGCAACCTCAGAGTACAATCTTTGGCCGCACCGCCCATGCGCTCAGGGCAGAATGAGACCTGTGGGAAGCAATGCTCCCTCTAAACTGTG
>NW_015231385.1:0-752 GCF_001447785.1 Gekko japonicus | reverse complement strand
TTTCTGAGATTCCTGCATTCCTAATGGTAGGATTTGCCCTGAACTAGACAGTTCAAAGACAAGGAGTATAACTTCAACCGAACAGAACTCAGACTGGTCTTTTGCTTCCAGCATCTGCACAGCTGTATTCTGTACAAGTCAGAGGAGCAAACAGCCAGTCCTGAGAGCCAATCAAAAGTCCCCACTGGCTTCATGCAGCCAGTGTGACTGACTCCAATCCAAGTGCAAAGCCCGCCAGAAAGAGCAGAACCACTTGTGCTTTCTTTGGCAATCACTAGCTGCTTCTAGTAGTGTTAAAGTATTCATGATCATATATTGCGCTTCCTTTGATACTCACAGGTCCAGTTCATGAGGCGAAGGGGCAGGGAGATGTAGGGCCCAGCGACAGTGCTGATCTCCCACATATAGTGAGTGCCTGGGTTTAACTGCTCATAGCGCAGGCTGGAATTGCCCTTAGAGAGTGAATTGTTTTGCACCAGCGTGGGCGGTTCTGTGGTGTACAGTGCTGCCACATAGCCAGTCCCAGCTGCCTCTTGCCACCGAGCATGAAGCATGTGGGCACTGCCCTGGCTTGACAGGCTGCCATCTGATGGAGCTATGGGATCTGGAAAAGGGAAAGCAAAATACAACATTATGTACAGGGCTTCTCACAAAAAAACACCCCTGAGTTGATCCCATATGTGGAGTGCTTCTTTTGGGACACAAGCAACAAAAAAGAAAAGCCTCTTCCACAAGGCTGCTAGTGGTGTTTT
>NW_015231384.1:0-752 GCF_001447785.1 Gekko japonicus | reverse complement strand
TATAAATCCAATCTCTTTTCCTTTTTCTGTTAGTTTGGCAGCTCTGAATGAGAAAGAGAAAGCAAGACCTTCTTTTTCTCCGTCCCCCACCCCCGTATCAAAGCGTTCTGGGAGAGACTCCCCATGAGCGTAACGTCAGCGGTGTCTCCTCTGTGTCTCTGGAATTAGCAGCAGATGACAGCCCTCTGTGCCCATCCATCTTCGTTTCCCATTCTCCGAGAAGCTCTTTATCCTTCTGGCTTAACAAGGCTGCCTTGCAGAGAGTTGCTTGTGGGATGGAATTGATTGAATTGGCTCCATTGCGTGAGATTTTCGGCCACATCCACAATCTTTTAAGTATAGTGTAGATTTTAAAAAAAAAAACTTGTCCTCAGGAAAACTGTCCTCCCCCCAAAAAAAATTCCACCAGCAAACTGATGATGGAGCATCTGTAGACATGTTCAGGGCCATCACTAGAATGCGCAGTTGCGGTTTCTTTGGGATCCTTTACATTTTCAGCTTGTGTTTTGCAACAAAGAGCAAGTTTCTAAACCTCATTGTCTCAGGAACAAACCTGCAGAGGCGGTACAAAAGCAAAGAGGTGCAGGATAAGTTTTGACAGGTTCTGTTCTATTATTGGTATCTCTCAGTGATTTCAAGTAACTGAGAGCCCTTGTGTTGTAGTGGTTAAGAGTGGTGGGCTAAGGTCTGGGAGACCTGGGCTCGAATTCCCACTCTTGCCACGGAAGCTCGCTGGGTGTCCTCGGGCCAGT
>NW_015231383.1:0-752 GCF_001447785.1 Gekko japonicus | reverse complement strand
GCTCTGTTGCATTCCTTATAGAACTAAAGGGTGAATTCCAGGGGCTAAAAGTCTCTGTGATTCAAAAATTATCCATTGAAAAATAGGTTAATTTCAGATGTTAGGCAGCTGTCCAGTCAATTAATTGGGGGGGGGGTGTTACCTGTTCTGAATACCATACAATGAAAGAAGTCCTCAGTGAGTTACAATAGGTTGGTTCAACGAAATAATAGGCAGACTTCTTAATTGCTTACCTCTGTTATTGGGTTAGAGGCCAAGACTTTATCCTCGAGTTGTGCATTGCTGCTTGATCTACTGACTGTAGCAAAAGAACCTCATGGCATATCTCGCAGAAACAGTTTTCCCAGCTCCTGATTCTCCACTGACTATAATAGATTGGTTCTTGTTGTTCCTAAACCAAGAGGGTAAGGTGTTACTCAAATAAAGGGTTTTTTGTTTAATTTGAAAACTATGTTTCTATATAGATCTGCCTCACTGAAATTTTATAGCCACTGTGGTCTGGTGAGTACTACAGTAAAACCTAGCCATATCTTGACTGCAAACTTTTATCAGTTTTATATCACTTTAATGGACATGGTTTTCCTCAAAGTATCCTTTGTAGTTTTGTGAGGGCGCTGAGAATTCTCTGCTAGAAATGGCCTCTGATAAATAAAGGACAGAGAGCAATTCATGACTCCTGCTTTCTCCAAGGACATACTCACAAGGGAAAACCAATTCTCATAACAATTGTTGGATTTATGTTTACATACTCT
>NW_015231382.1:0-752 GCF_001447785.1 Gekko japonicus | reverse complement strand
AGAAAATGGCTGCTTTGGTAGGTGGACTCCATGGACTTATATCCTGTTGAGGTCCCTCCCCTACCCAAACCCTGACCTCCCCAGGCTCCAATCCCCAAATCTCTAGATATTTCCCAGCTCAGAGCTGGAAACCCTTCTTTACTCATGTACATGTCTTTACTCGGGTCTAGGCCTTCCTCTTGTTGATGGAAATGGTTTGCCACTCCTCTCCCTGCTCTCCTTGAGATCTCTCCCCCATCCCTTGTTTTTGCAACACTGGAGGGAAAGGCAGATCTTCTCACGCTGGGCAAATGTTCCAGCCAATCAAACGTCAATTTCCCCTTGAAATTCCAGAACGTCCATGCACATTTATAAAGTGCAAGTGACATTCTCTGTCTCTCTCTCTTGCTCGCTTTCTGTCTCTCTCTTCCCATATTACGGCTCAAATGGTGATTGTTTACTACCAGCGATTCTGTCACTGCAGAATCTTTGGCTCTCTCTCTCGAAACGAAGACAAAAGTGGAGAGAAAGACTCCTCCAAGATTACAATCATTTTCATTTCGATATTTGCACCTTTTCCTTCCTAACACAGAGAGAGCTGTCAGGTAACATAATAAAATCACTGTCTGAACAGCCCACCTCAAACACCAGCCATCTTGTGCTTTTCCATCACAGGCCTGACGGCTGGCTACTCGGCCAGGAGTCGGCTGGGTCCCTGCTGGGTGGGAACGGCAGCTCAGATCTTTTCTGGTCCTTTCCGCACTAGACCTTAA
>NW_015231381.1:0-752 GCF_001447785.1 Gekko japonicus | reverse complement strand
AAAGGTGCCACTGGACTCGAACTTTATTCCGGGATTACTGACGAAGACTCTAAGCAAACTACGTGAAAAATTAGGTCTGGGCTGCGTTAGCAGGAGGAGTGAACCCATGAAGAACATATAAAGCTGCCTTATACCAAATACGACCGCTGATCAATCTAGTTCAGTTATTATCTAGTCTCCAGCAATGGCCGCTGGGGTCCAATACACCACCAACATGGCAGAGGCTAATTACTCCACAGTGAACCAAATCTCCAGGATGGATTCCATTTTCACCATGAGACTATCTCAATACATATTGAAAGCTTACTAGTAAAAAAACCGGACTCTGTGGTGAATCCCCAGCAGTTGATGGGAAATTAACCGTTTTCCGCTGACTGCTAAAACCAACCACACTCCGGTATGCAGATGTGTATTTGCATATAACCTGTCCTACAAAGTTGTTCACAATCACTGGATTTGCACAGACATCCAATTCAATTTCCTTTGGAAATCCAATTCAATTTCCTTTGGAAATAACAAACGCAGGATGTGATTGATCAGTAACATCCACCCGCCAATCAAGTCAGAAGGTGACTATTCTTCCTGGAGTATGAGGCCTGCACTTCTTGCTAGAGCTAGCAAGAAGTATTTTCCTATAATATACCTATTTTCGATTTATGGTACACTGTAGTCCAGGGTGACCAGGGAACCTGGAAACTTGAAAGTAGATTATCTTGATCTGCGACAGCTCCAGATGTCCTTTGGATCGCTGT
>NW_015231380.1:0-752 GCF_001447785.1 Gekko japonicus | reverse complement strand
GACCAACAAAGTTCAATTCTGGGTATCGGGGAGAACTGAGAGACTTAGCATGTCTTCCTTTTGAGTAAATGCGGTCCTTCTCTAACTGGCACAATCACCCTGGTCCCAAAAGATCTCCTGCTTTCCCTCATAATGGCTGATGGCTTGCCCGGGAGTCGGGCTTCACCCTCAGGGGACACCAGCCGTGTCTAACTCCGTGGTTCCTTGCTCTTAGGACCTGGTGGAGCTCTTCTTAACGAACTGTGAGAAGCTGACGGCCAAGAGCTTGCAGACGCTGACGAGCTTCAGCCCCACCCTCATCTCCCTCAGCCTCTTCGGCTGCAGCAACATCTTCCTGGAGGAGGAGAAGCCGGGGGGCTGCGAGGAGCATTTCAACCCCAGCCGCCAGGTCTTGGTCAAGGACTTCACCTTCGAAGGCTTCAGCCGCTTGCGCTTCCTCAACTTGGGCCGGATGACCGAAGGGATGAAGGTGGAGACGCTGATCCGGCCGCTGGCCTCCCTCACAGCCCTGGACCTTTCTCACATCCAGTTGAATAGCATCCTTTTCCTGACTCAGTGGAAGGACAGCCTGGCCTCTCTAGTGCTTTACAACATGGACCTTTGCGAGGAGCACATCCAAGCAATCGCACAGCTGCGCAAGCTAAGGTCAGCAAATGCTCTTCCGCCCTGTTTAGCCTCAGCAAGCATGCGTGAACTGCCTTGCGGAACTCACCGCCACAAGATGGGGGCTTTGACTCTTTGACGAAAAGCCA
>NW_015231379.1:0-752 GCF_001447785.1 Gekko japonicus | reverse complement strand
AAAAAAAAAAGTATTGCAGAATGCAGGTTTCCATAAGATACTTCTTCGTGAATACATGAAACTGCCATATGCCAAGTTAGACCACTGACTCTTAAGATCCATGTTGTCTAGTATGTCTGGCAACAGCTGGCCAGGGTCTCCATCTATACATTTAATACATTTTAATCAAGCCCTTCCTCTAAGGACCTCAAAGCAGCCTACGAGGTCTGTTTTTACACCTGTACATATAAGTGCCTTTACATTAGTGTCACTGGTGAATTTCAGAATGTTGGGAGTTTGGAAATTGATTCTTGCAGTTTAGAAATTCTGGTCCCATTATGAGCTAAACCTGAACCCAAATACAGTTATGCCCTTCTAAATCCATTGATTTAGGGTATACCTCTGCTTAGGATTGCACTATTAGGAACATATTAGCAGCCAAGCTAGACTAAACTAATGGTTCATCTAGTCAAACATCTTGTTTCACACAGTGACCAACCTGATAACTCTGCTAAGCCCCCAGTGGGGGTGGGGAATCCTCCACCCCCAGGTTCCATTGCCCACCGCCAGCAGGAGAAAAATAGCAGTAATAAAAATAAATTCTCATCTACTTATACAACGTTCTTACTGTAATGTTTAAGTGAGGCTGAAATACATTATAGCTTTTTGTTTCTATCAACTACATATATTAGAAATTATGCTATGAGATGTGTCATTTAGGTATTGGGCATAGAAAAGGAGATCCACCCACCTAGGATTCAGCATGCTAGCCC
>NW_015231378.1:0-752 GCF_001447785.1 Gekko japonicus | reverse complement strand
CCTCCCCCCTCATGGTGTTAACTACCTATGTCTGGAACAAGAAGCACCAGTTGACACCCGGGGAAGCAGCCGGGTGCCAAAAGTGGGATCTTAAACCGGGATCGAGACAGAATAACCCAGGAAGGCACTGCAAGGCACAAGGCACATCCCTACGGCTCCATCTGCAGAAGTCGCTCTGGGCCGGCCTCCCCCATTCCAAGCCAGGATTCTGATTCAGCGGCACGTCTTCAACCAGAGTCTTATTTTATGAACTAACTCTCGCAAAGTCATTCTGGGCGCAGTGAGAAGGCAATGCAAATCTGTTCCCCTTGAGCTGGCAGACATCTGCGTGGCCCGATGTGCGGCAACGCCGCCTTTTGCACCGACTCCGGCATCTGCCCAGATCGTTCCTCCTTCTCTCCTCCTGCGTCAAAGTCCCCACTTGCTATTCCCATCACTTCTCCTCACTTTGCTTATCTGGGAAGGAATATGTGGCTTATTTTATCGCTGGGGGAAGGGGAAAAAACCCCCCACAGTGTCAAAGTGACAGAACAAGAGTAGCATTTGAACGGGGTGTTGTGTTTTTTTTGGGAGGGAGGGTGACAATTTGCTTTGCAGCTCATTAGTGCAGACAAAGCGGTCTGTAATTAAGATGCACTAATAAAGCATGTTAAGCACAGCCACGTACTAACCCAAAGCAAAAGGGTCGGACAGATTCAAGCCGGACTCTCTTTGATAGCACCTAAGGGAGAAGGAGGAGGAGAGGAGATTGG
>NW_015231377.1:0-753 GCF_001447785.1 Gekko japonicus | reverse complement strand
ATGGACACTGATTTGCATGAACTCTTTTGTCAGCAGAGGGCAAAGAGAAGCTCATACAGAGAATCTTTTCTGGTATAGTGTGCCACTGCTCTGGCAAAACACCCTCTGTGGAAAGAGAAAAATGAGCTGGACTTTTGGGTGTGGTGTGGAGTGGAAGCTGGGCAGATTCTTGTGTCCACTCAGGTGCTGGTGTGAGCTTATGCCTACCAAAAAAAAGGCAAAGTAAAACTTTCACAATGAAACAAATGGAGATCCAAAAATGGCTGCCCCTTTGAACCTACAAGTGCAGGATAGGGCTAACTCTGCAGCCAGTCATGTATCACATTATCAGGTGCACAGAAGCCACAGCAAGGCAATGCAGTCATAGATATTAAGATGCAGTGCATGGAGCCATGCCACTCTGTCCCCAAGTCTTCAGCAAACAAAGGAACCCTTGGTGACTGACAGTTTAGCTTTGACTGGATTTTGGTGTAAAGAGATCCTGCCTCCAGGAAAAGGGAAAACAAATGACGGGCAGATATTTTCTCAAAGTCCTTTCAGCAACTCTCCCTCAAAGCTCCAGACCCACCCCCTAGGACTCTCCAGTGGAGAATGAAGTGAAAGATTTCTCACATTGGTGAGAAAGGGAGAGGGTGCTCTCCAAGGATAGGGTGAACATACGTGAATGGAGGATACCTGCAAGATCTTCACCACCTGTTAAGAAAACAGATGGAGTACAGCCCTAGTTTAAGGCTGCGGTCACACACACTAAAT
>NW_015231376.1:0-752 GCF_001447785.1 Gekko japonicus | reverse complement strand
GTATAAGCAACATATGGACAAAGATTGTCACAACAGAATCTGAAAAGTATGTTTGCGAAATGCAGTCCAGCCATCACATGTATCCCAACTATGGTAAACGCTAACCAGGTTTTGTCAAGGAAAGGAAGAAAGGAATGACTTTGCACTAGAGCAGGGAGGACAGAGGAGGGGAGATCAGCAGCATTATGGCTGCTCTGTGCCATGCGTTCTACAATAGATATCTTTCCCCGCTTCATTACCCACCAGTATCGAGTTCTTACCTGACAAGTCCATATTGATGTTATAAGAAATCCATCATCTCTGAATACATTGAAGATTTCAATGATGCCCCGGGAATAACCAAAGACAGAGATACTAGCATCAGATATAGCCAGGTTGAAGGTTAGGTAGTCTGTGGGCTGCAGGACAGCTCGCTGCTTGTACAACACAAAAATCACAATGCTGTTTCCAAACCAAGACATCCAACCTGGAATAGAAAATGAAATGGTCTAGACTACTATTATACAATCTAGGTGGAGCTGTCTTTGAACAGGTGATGGAAACTTCACTTAAAATGCACCTACCTAGTTGTCATATGGGACTAGCTGCTAAAATCATCACACTAATCTTGCATTAGTATCAGTTTCTGAACATAATTCAAAGGGCTGTGTTTGAGCTTCAAAGCCCTAAATGGGATACCTGAAGGGATACCTGGAGGGCTACCTTCTCATATGGACTTAGATAAGGAAGTATCTGAGAAGGCCCTCGTTAGA
>NW_015231375.1:0-753 GCF_001447785.1 Gekko japonicus | reverse complement strand
CTGCTAGAACCTCCAAACAAGCTCAAGGATTCACTTTTTACCACTTGTCAATACTTTACCCTCAGCATGTAAGATTTGCTAAGCAATTATATGAGATACAAGTCAACCTACTTGTTGTTGTGCTTCGCTTTAAAATACATATAATCATTTCCTCTGCTAACAGATTCCATGTTTGAGTACCAATTGCAAAAACAGCAAAGGGGAAAGGAAGAAAGTTCAGGGTTTCTGTATACTTTGGGGATGTTGCCAACACCAGCCTTGTAAATTTCTGGTGAGATGGGGGGGGGTGCCTGGGGAGGGGACTTAACTGCGATGTGAACAGATGGAATCAGGAAAGTTTGTATCTTTTGCATCAGGATGCCGAATGAGTTAACAATTCCTTTGCCATTGTCGTGATGTAAAAAATGTAAAATTCCATAGACACAGTTGGCTAAGTAAGGGACTAATATGATTGTGTAACAAGATGTATATCAAAATGTGAAGTATCTATTTCTCTTTCTATAAAATGTTATATGTTAGTGTGTAGGGACATGATACATATCAGCATTTATATTATGAAATAACGGGCATTAATAACACTGGTCTAATGTCTGCATGTGGATTCCCATAATGTTTAATAGTGCCCTGATTTTCACATTATATCTTCCTATACGTGTGCATGAGCGCATATGTAGACAGTATATTGGAACTTCAGGGGGAACTGGAAATATGTGTTGCCCACCCCCAGTCTCCACTCAGCCTTTCTTCTGAACT
>NW_015231374.1:0-753 GCF_001447785.1 Gekko japonicus | reverse complement strand
TTCCCGGGCCTTCACATCTCTAGGTGGGGATGAATTAAATAAATAAATAACAGAAGGGTTTTGAATAAAGGCAAAGAAACCAGTTTGCTTCCAAACTCCCTGCCACCTGCTGTTGTGAGGGTCCCCAGCTCAGATGAGGGTGACCGCCGCCATCTAGTGGCCACGGCATGTGACTTGCGAGGCCAATGGGATTTTGTTTTCATCCCCCCCCCTTCCATTTCTCACCCCATATCAGGCGTCTCTCCAAATCGACACTCCTTCTCATCCCTCTGTTTGGAACGCATTACATCATCTTCAACTTCCTCCTGGAGGGAGAGCACGCCCACGTGGGGATCCGCTTCTACTTGGAGCTCTGCATCGGATCATTCCAGGTGAGAATGGAATGAAAGGTGAAGGGATAAAAACATGACTCCCCAGATGAACGAGAGAAGACCATCAGAAGATAAGAGAGGCCATGGTGGATCAGGACAGGGGCCCATCCAGCCTCATAATTCCCAAAATGCCCCCTATGTGCAGATACTTATTTTTGCAAATCTAGAGGATATGGAGGGTCAACGGATATTCCTGCACACTTGATGCGCTCTCCAGGTGTGCAGAAAAATCTGAGATGTTTCAAAAAGTATACAGGGGATACTTAAATCCCCCCAAAAAACTACAACTGCTTGCTCTGGGCATGCGCAGGGGACTCACTCACTGAAGCGTGGGAATAGCACAAGGGAAGCTGCCACACCACCAATGTTCCCTCTAAGCTGT
>NW_015231373.1:0-753 GCF_001447785.1 Gekko japonicus | reverse complement strand
ATAAATAAAATAAAAAATAAATAAAAATATCAAATGTCTTGGGAGGCTGAAGATGCTCCCCCTGTGGTTTCAGAGTGTTAAAATGTTTAGTGTTTTGTTCTAGGCCTGTCTGATCTCCTGTGCAGAAACTGGCCTGTTTGGTCAGTGCAAACGGCATGTATCATGTTGGAAAGTGTCAGCAGAGGAGGGATTTTTTCCCCTGGCTGTTGTTTTCTGGTCCTGGGATGATGCAGTCAGAGTCAGTGTGGGGACAGTGCTGGTACTGGAGTTAGTTGCGGGGGCTAGTTCTTGGGTTCATATTTATATTTGGCGGTCCCTTCTTACTAGGTAGCAGCTGCTTCAGGATGGGGTGGGGTGCGCGACAAATCCTTTTTTACAGTAACTGTATACAAAGAGCAACAAAGCATCATTTGGTACATTAACAGTACAATGTGCAAAGACTAAAAGGTTAAAATTCTATATACAGATAACTTTGTTACATCTACTTGAGCAAAGGTCTGCCCCACACCTACTGTGGGAGAGCCAGTAAATCAGAGATATCAGGGACTGAACCCAGGGCTTTTCACATATAAACTCCTAAAGACTAAAATTCTATACTTCTTCCAGCTACAGCATCTTTCACCAGGTACAAGAAACAGCCTAGAAGCTTGCTAGCTATGAAGTGGGCTGAATCCTACAAGTGTTCATGCCACAATAAATGCCTTTATCTCAGCCATGCTAAAAGTCATTCTTTAAGCAGGCACCTCAAGCCCA
>NW_015231372.1:0-753 GCF_001447785.1 Gekko japonicus | reverse complement strand
GCCCCTGTTGCCCACTGGCTAAGACCACCACTGCCTGAATTCAGGGAGACTCACTTCTTAGTAAGTGTGAAAAAGATCACAGATTCTATCCAACTATGTTTGCAACTATTTTCTATTTTTAAAGTCTAATCTAGCCCAGACTATAGGCAAACTGCACCAGTGGCATTCAGTATTTACAGTGAGAGTGCTTTTTACCATAGTTTGCTCCAAACCAGTTGCTCAGACACCTTTTCTTAACTCAGCACAAGGAAGGAAGCCATCCAACACTGGGCTCAAAAATTAAGGAGTAGTGTGGAATTCCCAAGCCACTGCACCTCTGCATCCCCCAACCACTTTGTGCTAAAATCTCAGGAGGCTGATCAGATCTATATTATCAGCAGCGCTAGGATAATTTATTATCTGAAACGTTCTCTGTACCTTGCAATCCCTAGAAAATAGAATACCCTTCATTGCAACTACATACCACGGGTGCCTCTGGAATGTCCACATCGTCATAGAGCTCCTCTTGATCCTCTTTTCCCTTTGGCAGGTTATCAATATAGGTGTTGGGCTCGGAATACTTCCTCTGCATTAAACTGGAAAGAATGAGAGCAGATGTGCCTTCAATGGGTGCTAGATGATGAATGAGATGATAGCATAGTTTGAGGCCACACACCTGTAAGAGCATGCATGCACTCTTTGCCACTGGAAGGTATAAGGCAGGGTGGACAGATGGTCACTCAGTAGTGACCAGTCACTCTCCAAGCAATGAAA
>NW_015231371.1:0-753 GCF_001447785.1 Gekko japonicus | reverse complement strand
CATTCAGCTTTGTGGATCATGAAATAAAGAGCTATTAACATTTGTCAGTATCAGATTTGGTTTCAAATGGGATGAGTTGCCTACTAAATATGTCATTTGGTCATCTTAACAATTCCTCCTCTTTTCCAGTAAATGCTTAACTTTCTGAATAAATGCTCAGAGGAAATAGCAACAAGCTAGACAGAGCAGTATCTTCTGTTGGATTAAAATATGAAAGGTTTTAACCATTCTAAACTACGTAGGTACAGAAACACAAGGAAATGGAGCCACTTACCAACTGTTTGCTCCTTCATTTTCTAGGTGTAAAATGCCAATGATTGGTATGCTTTGATTGTATTCTGTCACTCATTCACTCATCCATCCATTCATCCACAGAACTCATATATCCCAATCCTCTCTCTGTTTCCAAATATTCTGGGTTGATTGGATCACTTACTATAGGACAGACATTCTCCTACACAATTGTTTTGAATTAAGATATAGAAGGTAGAGGGAAGAACTGTTATTATAGCACAAGTTTCCCTGAGGATTCATTTCTCCCATAATATGTTCATTAGTCCTTCAGGTGCTTTGTTATTTCATCTCCAAAGATTTTGTCATGTTTTGAAAAATAATTCCTCTCAAAGTTTCCATATTTGATTTTTATGGTTCCTTTTGTGCTTGCATTGATGTCACTAACTTATCTCAAATGTCCCAATGCTGAAGATCAAACAAAGAAAAAAACATGAGATTTTAGCAACATGAGACATAACT
>NW_015231370.1:0-753 GCF_001447785.1 Gekko japonicus | reverse complement strand
TTTTTGCTGTAGGATTTCCATTGTCTTCCTCATGCAAGGAAGTTCTGCTTGTTTTGTCTGTGGATGTGACATCCGCAGTATATGGATGGCACAGCAGCTGGTGGAATAAATCTGGGCTGGAGACAGCTGCTGGTTAGTACTGTTCAACTGGAAGGCAGAGGGAGTTGCTCACAAAATAATACTTTACAACTTGGAAAGGAGGGAGGGAAGAGGAACAGCTCGAGTGTGTCTAGGAGGGCAATTTTTATTTGTCTTGCTGCTTCCGCTGAAGGAAACAATTAACATTTTGCTTTTTATGATATTGCTGACTTGAATAAAACAGCATGGGCAGAAGAAAGTTTGAAGGGTATTCAAGAATTGAGGAACTGTCTGTACTGTGTTCTACCTTGAGGAGTTAAATATATTAGGAACAAACCTGCTGGTATTTTCATTGTATTTTAAGAATCTGTGTTACCTGTAGTTGATCAAGGATATTTGTTTTGTATTTCAGGGTTTAAAGCATTCCATTGTCTCCACATATAAAGGTAGTAAGGCTATTATTAGTATGATTCCACAATCCTTGAAGGAGACCAGGAGATGATACATGGTTCCTTTTACCCTTAATAACAGTCCTGTGAGATCAGTTACTCTGAGGGCTAATACTGGCCCACTGTCACCCAGGAAGTTTTGTGACTGAATCCAATCCAGCTGGTTGAATCCAATACTCTAGTGCAGACAAGGGCTGTGTCCACACTGGTGGCTTGGCATGATATG
>NW_015231369.1:0-753 GCF_001447785.1 Gekko japonicus | reverse complement strand
GGTGAGTCAAAACGACTTGGCAACCCTATGAACTACTGAGACAACCCTATGAACTATGAACTACTGAGACATTACTCTGGCTACCATCTGCTCAAAACAGTTTTTCAGCAGCACACAACAAAGTCTTCCCAGTTGTAGAGTGCTCACCCAAGCTGAACTATTTTTACTTTTAGAAAACAGATTAAAATATACAGAGAAATCGGGCAGTCAGGGTTTGATCTATTTTTGATAATTTCACTTGTGTGTGTGTGTAAGAATGAGGTTTTATTCCTTCCAGCAAGTTACATTGAGTCATCATTTCAGTGCAAAAGAGGGGGGATAAATGGAACAAACAAGAGATGATTCAGTCCACAATGGCTCTTATCGGAGGCTTCAGGCATGGCTTCCCACAGAGTGGAGGGTAGCGGAGCTTTCAGATTGCTTAGAAGTATGTTTAGACAAATTGGGCTTACTCACAATAACTGAAGACAGCACGTTCCTGCCACAGGAGAGCATACTAACGTGAGAGAAGGAACACCTTATGTCTCCAAAATACTCTTCTTGCACTACACTAAACAGAAAAGGGGATTTCGCCATGTAAAAAATCCTGTTCATCCTTTCAGTTTCCCAGGGACATTGTATAGTCAGAGGTATCAGTTGGCAGCCCCTGGCAAGAGTCACCTGAATTTCCTTCCTTCATTTCTCCATGGCTGTTCTGTACATGAATTTGCCATTGCATTTATTTATCCATCACATCCATCTAGGTAGGAGGAG
>NW_015231368.1:0-753 GCF_001447785.1 Gekko japonicus | reverse complement strand
TAATTCCAAGCCAACACTCCCCCCCAAAAAACGTACCTTTTCCAAAGGGAAAAGAGTAATCCAACCTGGGGAATGATTCTTTAAAAGCCCTGACTGGAGCCTCCCTTTCCTATAAATTGCTTACTTTAGTCTTTCCTACCATCGCTTCCTGCTGGTGTTAACAGGAATTGCGGTCTGTGGGCCCTCTTGTGTTGACCTGAGGCAGCCAGGAAAAGTACTATTGCCATCAACCCCAGCAGTTCTTAGCATGTACCAACCATGACTTCTGGCCAGTGAGATGATGAAAACTGCTAATTGTGCAGCTATAAACTGACTTGAAATACTGCTTATTTTAAAAATGTGAACAGTTCAGCAATTTGCTCTTATAAGGTGCTGAGATCTAGAGAAAATGGACACTGTGAGCAGAGCAGTTGCAAGTCTCCAGCATGTTATAAACAAGAATTGCTGTATTACTCTGTCCAAAGGAATCCATAAAACAAGAGATGTTGTGAAAGATGTTAAGAAATAGGACAACATACATTTAAACTTTTCCAAGCAAGTTTGACGTAAGGTAATCAGTTGGAGAATAATCTCAAACCATTTATTTCCACTTTAGGATGCACATGGTGGAACCTGCCTCAAGGCAAGGTTTGACCTTAGATGATTTTGGGCTACCTTCCAAACTTTGGCTCTACATCATGCCACTCTGTTGTGCACTGTGATGACAGAAAGTTCTCAAAATCTTTAACAGGCAGAGGAGAGCAAGCCGGAGAG
>NW_015231367.1:0-753 GCF_001447785.1 Gekko japonicus | reverse complement strand
CCAAGCCAAGGCATGTTGGCTTGTAAGTTCCACTGTGTTGTATTTACTCCCAAGTAAGTGTTCCTAGAACTGCAGGCTCAGATCCCATTGACTTAAAGGGCAGGGCCATGCTTCACCATCCCGCAGCCTCTGGCGCATATTCTGCCACCAGCCTGTCCAGCTTCAGCCGGATGGCCCTCATCGGGCCAGCCAGAGGTTACTCGGAGCACCCAGGCGTTCAGTCCCCCAGAGCCTCCTGTGCTTCCAGCAGCTGCATGAGAGAGAAACCCCTGCAAGGGAGGCTTTCTCCTGCCTCCAGGCCAGGCAAACATCTCAGCCCCCAGCTCTTGAACAATGGGCAGGACTGGTGGTTTTGTCCGCCTGAGGGCCGGGGAGCTCCCTGGTGCCAAAACCTGCCTCTGTGGGCTAAGTCGGAATCAAGTTCTGCCGGCCTTCCCTGGTGTGAATCGTGTGTAGAATTGCAGCCTGGCTTGGGTAGGGTTCCTCAGCTGCATTAGTGTGTGGAGGTTTCCCCCAACTTTGCAGCTGATTCTGGGGTGATGGTAGTCTGCATTTAATTTTTTTTAAAGAAAGAAAAGACGACCCCCCGCCCTTGCAAGCCCCACCTGCAAATGCCGATGGCTGCCACTGAAAACATGGGTTGGGGTTTTTTTTTGCCCATTTCAAATATTATTTTCCGTATTTGTACAAGTCCTGCTCTTCTTCTTTCAGCAAAGAATCTGTTCTGTTACTTGAAGGGGGAGGGCAGAGTGT
>NW_015231366.1:0-753 GCF_001447785.1 Gekko japonicus | reverse complement strand
TTGTGGCACTAACAAAAGCTAGTACGTTATTCTTAGTGTGCATATGAGTTTTGCTGCAATCTGATCAAATAAGCAATCCGACAGTTTTTTTTCTGAATACCAAAATTAAAACCTGTATTTTGGATTATGTTCAGGTGTGTTTCCTTGGAAGACAAAGAAAGGTGGAGCCCTCAGCAGCTATTGCAACACACTTTTATAAATCCACCGCAAATGAAAACACCTGTAATGGAAGAAAGCCCAGATGGTAAATAGTTCAGTCATTTTTTAACATATTCTGCCAAGTCAGTAATACAGATTCAACATAGAAATGTAAAAATAAAAGGCATTTGGATCAGAGTTTGAGCTTCGATATTTATCAAGGTCATAGATATTTTTATAAAATGTGTTTCAAGAATGAGGCCGCTCTAGAGCTGTCTTGGTTTATGAGGTGCTTAAATCATCATAAGAACTTCTACCCCATTATGAGGTTGATCCATTTACTCTAATATCTCATGGGTTTGGGGAGGATGTGTTGGAGGTTCCCCCCCCCTTTGTTAATTTGCTCTTTTTATATAAGGTGCAGATACTTGGAACAGTTTCTTGCTGGCTCAGTGGTATGCTCCTCTGCAGCACAAGCAGCTGCTCTCACATTAGCACACGGTATAAATCTCGATATTTTGTTTGTTGTATGTTAAATTATAAACTATGACTTGGACCTACTGAAGTTGTTCTGTATACAGCAGGACAGGACAGCAGGATATGACAATCGAGTGT
>NW_015231365.1:0-753 GCF_001447785.1 Gekko japonicus | reverse complement strand
CTTGTCTTGTTCTCCAGTTGCTACATCAAGCGGCTATGAAATTAACATGGGTAACTACTCCCTCCACCAGACATGGATTGTGTGAATATGGCTGTGTTTGTTTTACGGCAAAGCTGTCGTGCTGTTGGGCAGGACGTCAACCGGGGTCGTTTTTTTGCACTGTGTCTAATAGGGCAGGAAGCCCAGGATGAGGAGAGCAGTGATTCTGAAGCAGAAGATCAGGGCCTCAGCCAGGACACCAAGCTGCTGGAGGGCCAGAACCAACTGGGCAGCGCCAGCCACAGGCCTCGGGCGGCCTCAAGCCGGGCGGCGGCGGCGTGGGCGGCGGACAGCAGCTCTGATGACTCGAGGCGCTGGTCAGACCAGCTCAGTTTGGACGAGAAGGACGGTTTCATCTTCGTGAACTACTCCGATGGGCAGGCGAAGGGATACCCCCACCCTCAGGCTAACCACCCGCATCCGAATCAAGGGCATTACAGCAAGCTCAAGCCAGGTATGGCAGGGAAATCCCTCTTTGCAAAGTATCCCTTGTGGTCTGTGCTGTCGCAGGATTTGGGGATGCTGGATATGGCAGAGTGCAGGACTGGGTAGCACTTTCCTGGCTGAAGCTCTCCCTGGATATTTTTATTCCAGATTAATTGAGGCAATTGCAGCCGGGACCATGGTGGGAGGGGAGCTGCCCAGTTTCCCGGACCTGGAAATACTCCAGAGAGCTACTGTTTGCACTGCTCGATTCAAGTCCAGTAGCACCTT
>NW_015231364.1:0-753 GCF_001447785.1 Gekko japonicus | reverse complement strand
GAGCAAATATTCCCATTCAAGGAAGGGGACGAATTTTCACTCCACTTTCGCCCCCAGGCCCTCCCATCCCGAACTACAGTAAACAGGCCTAATGATTTTTTCCCCTGCTTTCTTTCTGCTCCGGTATAATATTTCCTTTTGCCATCAAGTGACTTTTCTTTTAAAGTGTAGACTGCAAATGCATTTTCAGTGGTTTCCTCCCCACTCCCACCCCAACCTTGCAGTGAAGTGCATTTCAGCCTGATCAGGGCTTCTGCACAATTAAACCTTTGTTACCTTTATCAGTTCTGATTCTCTTTTCACAGCAAAGCAAACTGCTCAGTCATGACACAGCTGTTAAGCAGAGGTTATGCACTGCCCAAATACAACTCCCCCGGCATTCTGTTGGCTTAAGCCTAGAGATGGCTGCTTTTATGTGAATGAAGCGGATTAACACGCAGTCTTCTGTGCTTACAGCATTGCTTTATAGGCCATACATATGCAAATGTAAGCTGGCTCATAACCTGTTGGCCTCCTTATCCCAGTAATTGAGTTTCTTCGCAGCAGGGGCAGATTGGCTGTTTAACTTAGGGTGCCATTTCCGGCTGGACTGCTGGCCTAGAATGGTGGCCAGAAGCATTTTGGCAGTGCCTCCGATGCCGCCTGGCTCTGACCATAGGCAGTGGCGGTGTCAGCTCACCCCTTGGCTCCTCCCCCACTGTTGTCAGTTTGCAAGAAGAAGCGCTGCAAGAAGTTGGCACTGCTGAGCTGAGC
>NW_015231363.1:0-753 GCF_001447785.1 Gekko japonicus | reverse complement strand
GGGGGGGGGGGGAAAGCTGTATAAAACTGCCAACAGGAATCCTTGGACCTCTAACAATGGCGTGACGAGTACTGTCGAGACAGGTCACTGGCATGCTGTATCAAAGGGCTGTTTCATTGCACTAATGACTGTGTGCGTATTTGAAAGGTAAGCCTCCCTTTTCCAAGGGTCAGAGGTCCCTGGAAAGCGATTTTGGGGGCCTGGCGTTATCTGCCCGAGTGTCGAATGTGTCTTCAGTGAAGTTGGCTTCTTTCGGACTTTTACATGTAGCTGTTTGGTCAGCCGAGTCACATTCTTTGTTTTCCTCTCTTCCCTCCTCCTTGCTCCCCAGAATTGATTCCTGAATCCATCAGCGCAGACGATGGGAGGTGCCGTGAGTGCGGGCGAGGACAACGACGAGCTGATCGACAACCTGAAGGAGGCCCAGTACATCCGGACGGAGCTGGTGGAGCAGGCCTTCCGGGCCGTCGACCGAGCAGACTACTACCTGGAGGAGTTCAAGGACAACGCTTACAAAGACTTGGCTTGGAAGCATGGGAACATCCACCTCTCCGCCCCGTGCATCTACTCCGAAGTCATGGAAGCTTTGGACCTGCAGCCAGGGCTTTCCTTCTTGAACCTGGGGAGCGGCACCGGCTACTTGAGCTCCATGGTTGGGCTCATCCTGGGTAAATGATCCTTTTAATCAGGTTAACGAGCCTGGCAAATTGAACGACTCGTCTGGCATGCCCAGGGGTCGTTTCGTAGAAAAAG
>NW_015231362.1:0-753 GCF_001447785.1 Gekko japonicus | reverse complement strand
ACTCTGTACAGGGGTTAGATTCCTAGACTATTGGGGGGGATTTCAGTTCTATACAAACACAACTCAGTTTCAGAGACCATGCTGGTCCCAGCTCAGCACAAATGCAGACCCACCAAGACAGAGATGGATCTTTGCCATAGGAAAGATCCACTAGGTGTTTTGGTGACGGAGAGTTCCCAAAGCTGTGAGTTCCTTTGCCCGGAGGTCATAGGAGACGAGCGACTTGGACTGTCGATGGTCTTCCACCTGCAGACCCAGTCTGCCTGCACAAAGAAAGGCTTCAAGAAAGCTCAGCGCCAATGGCTTTCCTCGCAGCCGAGAACCGAAAGACCCAGCAAGGGTTGGACTGTGAGATGCCGAGAAAGAGCACTGAAGTGCTGTGAGAAGTTTGTGCTTCCTAGAGTTGTGGAACCTAGGAAGGACTGCGCGCTGCCTAGCGGTACTGACTGACGGTGTGGAGAAGAGCAAAGGGGATGAGAGCAGTTGCAGAAGAACGGCACCAGATTCTGTTTTCAGCAAGAGAAGCGGCAAAGATCAGCTTCGCCTGGTGCTCTGCGAACCTTGGGGGTGCATGTCCTTCCCATGGCTTACAGGTAAGATGGCATTTAACTTGCTCTTGTCTACTCCCTCCCCGATTAAGAGATAGAACTTAAGCTCCGAGTGCTAGGCGAGGATTCAGAGGTAGTTTGGCACCCACCGAAGCCAGAGGCTGTTATGTTGAGGCTGAGGATGGCCAGTTAGGGAAACATAAAG
>NW_015231361.1:0-753 GCF_001447785.1 Gekko japonicus | reverse complement strand
GGTATTTCCCAACCCAGAGTCAGCAACCTAAGCTAAGGTATCCAATAATGCATTGGGCTCATGGTTCCAGCCTCAAACCTCTGGCAACTGGTGCCTCCACTTTCACAACTGCAAAGACTTCCCACCTCTTGTTTTAAAAAGGACTTCAGAGTTATCTGGCCTGTGGAGGCAGGAGCATTCCTTTATGAATCGCAAAGCCCGGCTGGTGTTTGGAGTGGCTCTTGACAACCCAGGTGAAAACACAACTTAAAACTCCAGCCTTGGAAACTATCAGCCAATTTGGAAAGGAAAGCCGAAGGAAACTGATTTGAGAGGCAGAAATGATTTGTGTCCTGCTGTGTTTGTCTTAGATGCAATTCTGTGTGAGGGAACTTGTGGAGTGTCTTGGGCATGCTGCAACATCACCAGGATAAGAAACGTGTCCCAGGCGGAGCTCTGACCGTTCTTAGAGTCTGCTTATCGTTCTCTGGGCATATTTGATTCCAGTCGGAGGCTCAGTAGGCCTCAGGAGGTTAGAAAGTACTTTGTTTAAGGACCGTTCCTTGCAACTATTTCTAGCATTTGGCTGAGAGAGGGAGTTGTGTGGCTCAGAGAGTTTGGGGGTCTGAGCTGGGAAAGACCAGTGTGCTGTGGAGCCAGGGAAAAGGGTGAATCATTGTTTCACTTACTGTGCTTTATTCAACAGAATAGTATGTTTTGGGGCGAAACTGTACAGATCCTGACAGACACTGCCAGGGGTCATTTCGTAGAAAA
>NW_015231360.1:0-753 GCF_001447785.1 Gekko japonicus | reverse complement strand
CTATATGTGCATGAGCATATGCTTTGCTTCCAAGTGTGCACAGGATTGCAGCCTCACTCAAAGATGGAGATTCGGTTTAAGGCATTTGCTCCATATCCATGGCATGCATGTTTTAACTGGCAAAATCAGAAGTCCTCATTTTGCAAATCAGAGCAAACAGCATGATGAGGCATCCCGTCCGAGGTAGGCAGGCATGTACAGTTTTATAGGAGCTGCTGGAAAATTACTGCTTGGCAAAATATCATTTGGGAAATTAGCCGAGACATTGTAAGCAACTCTTCTTCCATAGATATTTAACAGGTGCTGACAACTGGGCAGCAAGATCAGATATACTCTGGAATGAGTTCATCTGTGATATTTTATTTTCCTTCTTGGCAAATGTTCTGCCCTCAATATCCATCTCCATCTTCCTCCATTTAGTAAAAGATTCTGATACACAGAAGTGCATTCTCCATGGAAAAACAATCAGTGTTTTCCCCCTTCAAAGCAGGGATCACAATCTAGTTGAGGCCCTGCTCTACAAGACGTTCCATAGAAGCAGCCTTCCAATCTTGGATCAACATTTAATCAGGGTTCTGAGCTCTACAAACTAAAGTAAAATAATATAAATCATCAGCCAAAAACCGGTGAATTCTGCAACCTGACCAAACTATGCACACTGAGCCAATTGAGATCAATTTTCTTATTTGGCTTGATTTATTCTACAGTACATACATTTTGTTCTGGTTTTGCAAGTCATGGGTCCTGTCCATA
>NW_015231359.1:0-753 GCF_001447785.1 Gekko japonicus | reverse complement strand
TTGTTCTGACAGAAGTCTGTCACCTCCTGAGAGCCTCTGCGCTTTGTTCTGAAGCAGCTCACCACACAGGGCAATGCCACAGAGACGAGAAAGCCCCTAGTTCTAATCCAGGCTATTTTTGGCACTTTTATCACTCAGATTTCTAATATGAATTTGGTTGCAGAAGATCACAGTCGCGTTTCCTGCTGGTCTGATGCATTTCTGAGGGGGCAGGAGTTGTATTACGTGCCACCCGTCGAAATAGGTGTGGAGGCCAAACAGCCCTTGTTTTGAATGTCTCTGACCTGCACTTACCACACACAGATACTGTTTACGTTAAGAGGACAGTTTCTTTTCCATGTGGTGATCTCACATGAGGCTTCTGTCTCATCACTAAGAATGAAACGTGATGAGAAAACAAACTCAGAGCTTTCTCAGAAGAAACCATAAGCTTTTGATTTCTCAAACGAGAGGTTCTGACCAGCTTCCAGGCCTAATTCAAGGTGCCAAATTTAAACTTTCGAGCTCTTTGCAGGCATCTTTGAAACCACCTCTCCCCACGTTTCCCCCCCTCCCACATCAGACTATGATTTAAGGATGAACTGGGTAAGCTACACAGTCCAGGCCTCTCTTTATGAGGAGCCTCTAAATAAGAAAACATTTTGGTCAGTAGGAACAAGATAAATTTTCCCCTGTGCCTTCACCTCTGAAAATATACACTTCTGCAATCTGATGGATGGGTTCATCCATCTCCAGTTAGACATGGGAATGAAT
>NW_015231358.1:0-753 GCF_001447785.1 Gekko japonicus | reverse complement strand
GAAGGAGAAAAAGGAGTCTAATTTATCCACAAAACCAACAAACATCAACGGAGCGTGCTAGAAAGCTTCCTATCGTAGCGGTAGTGAAAATGGAACTGAGGGAAGGAAATGCCTGCTGTCAGATCATGTGATGATTTGGATGGGAATCCCATACATGCACTGGCTCTGAAAGGGGTGGGTGCCCCCTCTTTGGATTTTTAAAACTAGAAAAATCCTGTGCAGTCACGGTCAGAAGAAAAGTAATTCAGAATGCATTATTCTTCCTCCTGTCTAATCTTGGATTTTGTCTGTGGTTTATTCCAGGTGTGATGAAATGCCTTACACCCCAGAATTTACATTATAGCTGACAATAGTTGAGTCTGCACTCTGCACAGGCTCAGAGGCTACAAAGTGCCTTTTACAATCTGACAGGTACACAATAGGGATGGCTACATCTCATCTCCCAGCACAATGGAGCAGGATGGTTACAACTCATCTCCCAGCACAAGAGCCACCCAGCTCCATAAATATGCAGATGGCCCTAGCCAGGAAAGAACAAAAGGTAGAAAAGTCAAACTTAAGCCACCGAGCTTGGGAGAACAAATAGGAAAGGGCAGATCTTACTTTTGGGACAGGAAAAGAAAAATAAGCCACAAGGCGTGGACAAAGAGGAGATCATAAAACCCCTGGACAAAAGGAAGAAGTCCTCTAAACGCTTAAAATAATAGAATCATAGAGTTGAAATGGATTCCAGGGTCATCTAGTCCAACCCCC
>NW_015231357.1:0-753 GCF_001447785.1 Gekko japonicus | reverse complement strand
CTTAATATATATTATTATATATCGCAAAAAGTAGGCAGTAGTATGTTTTTATTGAACACACTCTCCCTCCCCTTTAGGGCTAAACCTCAGCATTCCACATTTTTATAGTGACTGTTTGTTCCTCCAATGCATGAGAATAAAATAAACCAAGCGGGACAGTTAATATTGATATGGAAGTGCTTGATGTGCTGTGAGCGATGACTCTGCTATAGTTTTCTATCCCCTGGTTTTCTGTGCAAAGTTTAATAGTGTGGCTGATTAGAGGAAATAACAGGGCCAGCCTCAGCCAATGAGAGCCTCTCGCTGCAAAAAGGTAAAGGCTACTTGGGGATTTGTGGCTATTTCTCTTGTACTTCTGCCAATATGCGAGATCTGGCAAGCAAATTGACTGTGGCTTGGAGCCCAGTGCTGAAGGTTGAGATTAGATTGGTAAATTAACCTCCTGCTGGACGGACAGAGTAGGCGAAGGAAGGGAGCTAGTTGGAAGGATTGCTTGAACGCTGAATGCTGGAAACATGAATATCCGACATTGAGACATCAAGAAAGAACAGAACTTGATAGTGGTGTTCTATTGGACAGTGCTTTCCATTCCACACCGCAACAATGTTAAAAGACTATGCAATCAATGGGTTGGATCCAACGAAGCATTTCCACAAGAGCAAGGATGTCAAACCACAGACTGTGACTTTCGTAGCTTCCTTCTCTGGTGGCAACCTAAAAATGTCCCCTGAAATCATATACTCGAGGGGATCC
>NW_015231356.1:0-753 GCF_001447785.1 Gekko japonicus | reverse complement strand
AAAAAGCTTTTTGTATTGCATATGAAAAGAGTGGTTTCAGATGCTACCGAGGGCTAAACAGACAGCTGAATGGGCATCTGGCTCTATGTATGTACAGAAATTCTGTGGGGGGGACGACTCAGAATATGGTCACATTTGGGCATAGAATTCAGCTTACAGAGAAATGTTCATTTCTTAAAATGCAAGTTTCTACTCCTTATTGGCTCTGAAGGTATGCTTGAAAGTGTGCTCAATTCTCAGAAGTTGAATAGGAACTACATGCAAGTCCTCCCAATATGGAACAGAAAATTGGCACGTGGGAAAAGGATTATATGCCCCTTCTTGTTTCATTTCTCTGCTCCTTATCACCACTTTCCAGAGATTTTCCCTTTTGGGAAAAACTCATGACATTTGTGGGGGACTCTCATAGGGGAAAATGATTTGGAAAGTGGTAATTGGTAGCGGAGAAATGACACGAGGAGGGGTACATACTCCTTTCCCCACATGCCATTTCTCAGTTCCAAATCTGGGGTGAGGGAAGTTCATCAGAGAGGTAGTGAAAAACCCTACCAGTTTCCAGATGTGCTGTGTTAAGTTCAGAAGCATCCAAATGGTTTTGAAAGTTACCTTTGTGATCGGGGAGGTAGGAGGCTGTCCAGGACACATGGACCTGCGCTTTCTAAGCCATGCTGATTGTTATTTATTTATTTACTTCATATGCACCCAGCCTTTCACCCCAACGGTGACCCAAACCCGCTTACATCATTCTACTCC
>NW_015231355.1:0-753 GCF_001447785.1 Gekko japonicus | reverse complement strand
GCCTCGGCCTCTATGCCCTGTTGTTGGATGTCCAAAGGAACTACTGGCTGGCCATTGTGTGAGACAGGACGCTGGACTAGATGGACCACTGGCCTGATCCATCAGCGCTCTTCTTATCTTCATGCAGAGGGTCCCAGGTTCAATTCCTGGCCTCTCCAGTGGAAAAGTTCAGGCAGGTTGTTATGTGAAAGACCTCAGCCTGAGGCTCTGGAGAGCGGCTGCCAGTCTGAGTAGACAAGACTGATTTTGATGGGTCAAGGGTTTGATTCATGCGTGTACATCCTCACCCTCGGCTCCCCCTGCACGTTGGGCTGTTAACACGTATGTGTTTTTGAAACCTGAAGAGTAGCAGCGTAACATTCTTCAGCGATTCTTAGAATCCCCGATGGACGGGTGCCCAAGTTTTATTTCAAACAGCGTGAAAGCAGGTGGCAGCCATCCAAGGCCCCCTTCTAGTGACACACGCTTGACATTCTTTCCAAAGCAAATGCTGAGGGCAGCGAATAGTAAGCGTCAAGCCGGAGAGACCTGAACTGTTTCTAAAGAGAGCCGCATTTAGCAGTCTGCCGGGAACCGAATGACTCCGTACCAGATAAAACCAAAAAGATAGCTGCGTATGTTGACTTTGTATACGGTGTCAGTAAAAAAAATGCATATTCCACAGCGGCCATTGTTAGGACAGGGTCTAAGATGAAAGCAGCCAATATTGCAATGCGCAGACCTATGACATGGCCAGTGTTCCCTCTAAGCTGA
>NW_015231354.1:0-753 GCF_001447785.1 Gekko japonicus | reverse complement strand
GTGTGATCACACCCCTAAAATCCGCCTGGCGTTCATGCCTATCATGCAGCTAATTCTGCGTGTGATCAGGGCCATGTATTGTCTGACTCTTCCCTTTTCTCAATCTCTGTCTTAATTTAAATTTAATCCTGATTCTTGGCTATGTAATTAAAAAATACTTTCCCTTTTTACTGAAATTCTGAAACCAGTTTGTTATGTATGCAAGATGTTAATTTTGCCATTATCACATATTCATATAATTTGTTCTTCCATTCCTTCAGATCTGGGCAGCTTTCTGCCTTCCATTTTGCTGCAAGTATTACTCTTGCCACCATCACCATATACTTAAATAATTCACTATGTGTTCTTGTAATATTGCTTAGTAAAATATTTAGTAACATACTTACTGGATCCATCACAAACTTGAGTTTTAATATCTTTTGCATTTCTTCGTGTATCTCTATCCAATACTTTCTTGCTTTCTTACACATCTACCACGTATGATAGAATGTTGCACCTGTGTTCTGACATTTCTAACACACCCCGTTATACTCTTTATTAGTTTTTGGAATGTCTTTGGGAGTAATATACTATCTAAAACATTTTATACCCATTCTCCCTTAATATTTGACATTCAGTAAGTTTGATTTCTTTAGTCCATAAATTTTCCCACCAGCTCATGCTCATATTTTCTCCAAAGTTTTGCATTCATTTTATCATTCAGTTTTTTATTGGAACAGGAGAACAAGAATAAAACTTAAAGATACATAAAAG
>NW_015231353.1:0-753 GCF_001447785.1 Gekko japonicus | reverse complement strand
ACACACGAGCAACAGAAATGAGAATGCAGGAAAGTCCTTCTATCCATCCCTTAATATCTGTGCTTCTCTCTTTCTGTCCACCTCTATAGAAACTTAGGGAGGAACTAAACACCCAACTATTTCATTTTGATTTCAGAGGACTGTTCCTTACTTCAACTCCGTTGAGAAGGTGGCGAAATTCAGGACAGATGAATGAACTCCCCGCATAGGCAGCGTCAATGTGCATCCAGATATTCTCAGCATTACCTATAAAACGGAAAATACTGTGAACAATTTTTCACTTAACCGAATGATCAGCATTGCAGGAGGAGTTTGCTGTCTGCAGAGTGTCTGTCTGTTTTTTAAAACTTTGCACTGCATCCTGATGTAGCCAAGCTGAAATGTCTGGAAGCCACTGAGTCTTGAGAGTGTGGGCTGGGGTGGGGATCATCCAGGCCGGGGTATTCAGCAAATGCAGGGCCCACCCGCATGGTGCAACAAAGCCCCATTGAAACTAAAAGCCACATCCTAAGAACACTGTCCTGGGAGAAATTCCCACCGAATACAATGGGATTTACCTCTAAGCAGACCTGCTTAGGACCGATCCTGCAGAGCCAGGGGTACCCAACATGGCAACTGTGGGCATTCTGGTTTCTGCCAGCACCTTTTCTGGAACCAACCAAGTGTTTTTAGAAAGTGTGCCCCCCAAAACATGGAACTGGCCCTGGCCTGCTCTGACTGGCATGGCAAAGAGAGCCAATTTGGTGCAGTGGT
>NW_015231352.1:0-753 GCF_001447785.1 Gekko japonicus | reverse complement strand
CTTTATTGGTTTTGGTTGTGATGTGGATATATTTATTTGGTTTATTCATAAGCATGACTGCTGCGGTTGCCTAGATACAGAGCACAGTAATTGGGATAGCGAAATTACTGGGAAAAGACCAAAGGTCTTCAAGTTCCGTCTGTTTGCCTGAAGAAGCACAGATCAGTGACTCTATGGGCATTAGCACACTGTATAGACAACAGAGATGACCAATGGTCTGGAAGCTGGAAACAGTTTTGCTTAGTGTAGAACAAAGTCTTTGTGAACACTGTGATGACAGGGAGGGAACGTGCATTTAGCAGGGGCTAATAGAAAGGTATTGCCAACGGATTTTGGTCCAGCATTGGTAAGAGGAAGGAAGAAGGGAAAAATTAATCTACCTCCCCCTTTACAACAGTAATGAAAGTAATATTTTCAGGAAGTTACTGAACTGGAGATGAAAGGGAGACCATACAGAGCCGCATTCAGGTACCATGTTAAGGCAAACGTTGCTACAGCAGGCACAAACACAGGAAGTTTCTTGCACCAGTGTGCTGCTTTGTGCTCCATGCCCCCTCTGGCGTGTGAATAAGGACATATAAATGCAAGTGCTCTAGTGAATCAGACTTCTATTACTCCCCACAAAATCCAGTCTCTATGGAGTAAACAAACAAGTTCATTTGAGCACCTGTATTTGTTTCAAATAAGGAATCCTTATTATTGCTCCAGGGACGTGGAATGGTACCGTATAGCCTGATCTCATCAGATCTTGGA
>NW_015231351.1:0-753 GCF_001447785.1 Gekko japonicus | reverse complement strand
GACCAGGAGGGTGAAAATAACCGCCCCCACGTTCCTTAAACCAAAGACCAGCAGCAAGGATTCTGTCTTGACAGCTTGATTGCCAAGTGCAATCCCCTCGTTAATTGAAATGCCCAGACTCTATAGCCTTTTCAAAAACCGGGGCCGCTGACGGAAATGCCAACCAAACAGACTTTCTGCCTTGAGAGCACTGCCGACGCCTCCGGACCATGAGTGCAAAATGGCAAAGCGGCCTGGCAACTTCCCCGCACAAGCAATTGAAATATTCGCCTGGCGCTACCTCGGCCTTGCTAATTGCTGTGTGGCGAATGGTCCCCTTACAAGCTCTTAATCTTTGTGCTTCGGGAGCAGTGCCCGTTTCCACAGTCACTCGTGAGGCTCCGGTAACCAGCCTCCCAAAATCCAAACGACAAGATCTTCCCTCCTTCCAACACCTTCTATTTCCCCTTTCAGCAACGGCAGCTGGATCTTTGTTCAGCGTCCTCTCTGCTTTCTTGGCTGGCTGTATCTTCAGCCCCAGGGGCAACGAGAAATAGCTTGCCCGTTCCATCTTGGACAACCTCGCCGCTGTTAAGACTTGCTCAAAATTACCCAGGCCTACTTCGTATCGGTATTTTGCTCTCATGCCAGCTTCAAGGAATCCTTGAGCTGGATGGAATCTAGCGACTCTTGAAACTCCGCCCCCATTTTAAGGGAAAGATGGAGAAACTGCATGTGGAGCCCAGAGATCTCCGGGATTTACAACTGATCTCC
>NW_015231350.1:0-753 GCF_001447785.1 Gekko japonicus | reverse complement strand
GTTGGTTCTTTGTTTGTCTTTACAGTCCATGGTGGGGTCAGACATAGCAGAGCTACTAATGCAAGACTGCAGGCACCGGGAGAGGTACAAAAGACAAGAGCCGGTAGCCAATCTGATCAGCTTGACGGATGAGGAGTGGCCGGTGCAGGTCTGCGGGACCCCAGACCTCCTCACAGGGGAGATAGTGCCAAGTGCTGGCACACCGAAGCAAAATGTGGAGAAGTTCACCAAACTCCTCTTCTATGGGAGGAAGAAAGTAAGCTCAAGGCACAATAGGGCTGTCTGATGGGTTTTGTGCACAAAGGTCCGATTAGCACATGCATATTCGTCTCTGTAGCCTCAAGTGATGACTTGCATGTGTGGAAGAGCCGCTAACTGATTGCCATGGGTAAGAACATCTGCGTCCCTCAGTCCCATCTTAGATGCAATTCTGTTCAGTGGAGAAGTGCCATGTAAACACTAAGTGATATTATTATACTAGCAAAAGGCTTTGATGACAGAAGGAGGACCTAGTTCAGTGGAGGAGCACAGACTTTGCATACAGAAGACGCCAGTGGCAATTCCCAAAAATTAAAGGTTAAAAGAAATCAACATAGGATTAGCTATTCTGGCTCAGACTTGACAGTCCATTTAGTCCAGCACCCCATTTTAAGGGTGGCTGATAGAATGCTGCTCGGAAGTCCGCCAGCAAGCCCGTTCTCTGCTGGCTCTTCCCCAGCATCTGACAACAGGAGGTGGTGGCAGCTACAAGCA
>NW_015231349.1:0-753 GCF_001447785.1 Gekko japonicus | reverse complement strand
GACAGCATACTGAAATAACACAGCTACGGCAGAGTTGCTTCCACACTTCAAGCGTCTCAGCATCCTGAAGGGCTCTCTCCACAGTGCAGCTGCAAGCTGCGCTGCGAATGCAAAGCTCCACTTGAAAGAGAGAGCGGCCTTGGCGCCGAAAGCCCGTCATTCCGTCCTCTACTCTTACAAGGCTCCCGAGAAAAAATGAGTAATCCGTTTGTGAAGGAAAATCTTGACATTTGAGGATCTAGCTAAAAATAGTAGATTTCTTGTCCAGTCAACAGTGCAGTGGAACATTTCTGAGTTCTCTGGAGACCTTATTTGGCTTGGCAATAAAACTCACCTGCGCTCAACTATCCCCTGACCCTAGGAAGTGCGGTTAGACAGGCACGGAATCCCTCCCATAGAACAGGTAGGTGGATTCTGAGCCCCCTTCAGGTTTCGCTCCCTGAGAATTAAGCCCGTCCTGGATGAGTCTGTACCATGATCCTGGCACAGGCCCACCCGGGCATCCCACGCACCCGTGCCGTCCAAGAATCGGAGGAGGAAGTCATCGAAAGTGCCAGGGTCTGGGAAGAAGTTGGCCATCCTGTGGAAGTGGTAGAAAGACACGGCCACGTCTTTGGGGTTTCTGGCCACATAGATCACCTGTGTGGGAGGGACAGACAGACACAGGGAAGGTCACCCGGGGCCACTTACCTGCCTGGATCCACCACCACCCCTTTCCCAAAGAAGCAGGCTCCATTTTATCCTCACCATGAC
>NW_015231348.1:0-753 GCF_001447785.1 Gekko japonicus | reverse complement strand
TGAAGAGGTCTTCTGCTTTTGCTCATTGCCAGAATTGCAAAGCCGGGGGACCGCTAAGCCCGAAAGGATCATAAAGCTTAGGGAGTTCCAAATTGCGAAGCTCTCAATGTCCAATCAGCCACTACTGAAGCATTTTCGTCCCTGGCAAAATACCATCTCTCTAAGTTCGGCCTAATACAGGTTTACTCTCTTGCCTAGCGCTCGTTCTGGCCGAAACGAACTGCCCCATCTCAAAGTGACTTTGCAGAGTATGTGCAAAGTAGTTTGCAGAATATGTGGGTCTACAAATAACAGGGGGAGAAGGGGAAGACATTACCTGCAACACCCAGAAGAATTGCATACAGGAACATAGCCATTGTCTCAAGAGGTTCCTACGATCACTCAGGGTCCTTTATATTGGCCCGTTCCCTCCACCCCTTATCCAACAGCTGTTTGGCTGACAGGCCCAAAATAGCAAGAACAACCGCGCTATCAGGAGTTTGACCAAAATAGGTGCCTCTTGCACCTGCCCTGTTCTCTGAACGAGACGTTTGCTGGAAAGACGAGTCTGAAAATAACTTGGTAACGCCACATGCTATTCTGTTTTGGAGAAGGTAAGAGGTAACAACAGTAGAAAGTTCTGATTGATCTCTTTATGGAAATATTGATGGTGCCCACATAGAAATTCTACCATATAGCCGTTGAATGGGATGAATGTCATCTCTGATGGTATATTACCCAACTTGGAGAATACTTTTTGGTTGTTGTTCAGTC
>NW_015231347.1:0-753 GCF_001447785.1 Gekko japonicus | reverse complement strand
AGGAAGAATGTGTGAAATAGTTGCAATCTAATTTAGAATACTTGATTAACTTACTTGGTTTAGGGGACTACATAGGCAAAATGGGCAAGGCAAGAATATTAGAGAGTTGTCGAGCAGTTCCCCCACCCCACAGCAGTAGGCTCAAGCCAATCTAAAAAAAGCACCTCTTTTTTGATCCCCCCCATCAGATATGTGAGTGAATGGTATGGGAAGGGAATGGGGGAAACTGAGGAAAACAGTATAGTAACGTGCAGGCACAGAACATTGCAATACAATGTAGAACAAGTTTGAGTGCTTCGTAAAAAGTGAATAATTTAAGCCTTCAAGGATGCTGCTCACAGTCTGCAACCAAATTGCAATTTGAGCAGAATAATTTTTTGCTGTGAATTGTAATCTTTGATGAATGGCCATGAGTAAAGGCAATGTAAGCTGTCTGTATGAAGCCAGAAGAATCTTCAAATATCATCAACTTGCTGGATTTCACACATTGTGACTTGGAAATTTGATGCACAGATCTGCAACTGAGGACACTTTGCAGATGGCATTTTCTGGAAATGATGTTTCTCATATGCTAACAGCAAAGCCTGTGCTCCTCAAACAATGACATGTCTTGGTTTCATCAGCTCTGACAGCAGTGCTCACAGCAGTTATTCTGAATCATAACTTGCCAGTAAAGGAGTGTGAGCCCTCTATGATGAATTACGCTGAGATAATGTATGGTACACATGACAAATTAACTCAGTGAATATCAAT
>NW_015231346.1:0-753 GCF_001447785.1 Gekko japonicus | reverse complement strand
AGAAAATTAGTTATCTTACTCATTATAAATTGGTCCCATACTTTGTCTCTCTAGACTGTCAAAGTTGGAGGAGAAGATTTCCAGCGCACAGCTAAAGATAGCTGGGCTGCTGCCAGCAGAAATAAGGTAAGTTCTGTCAATTTGTCCATTCCAGTAGAAGGATCCAGTAGCTGTAGTAATAATATTTCTTGTTTGAGTGGGATCGATTGAGATGTGATCATGTTGATTTCTGAAAGCACCTTGTGCCAAAACTTTTGCACCAAAGGGCACTTCCACCAGCAGTGGAGATAGCTTCCCACAAGTCTACAATTTTTCCAACATGAGGGGCTGTGTTTGGAGTTAATGCGATGCAACCGTTATGGGGTATAATATTGGAAATGTATACTGAATACTCTTGAGACTTTCATGGAGGAGTTCCAGATAGACAGCCAATGTGAATTAGAAAAGTCCATTTGAAAATCATGATGCCAAGCTTTCTGGTAATGGGAGACAAAGGCGCTGTCATGTTCTATAAGAATTTCATAGGTTTTGGACAGTAACCCCTTTGAGGAATCTGGATAATGATCCAGTAGTTGTTCAAACATTGTTTTAGGTCTTGTGAACGTGTCTGAGGAAGCCAAAAATTCAGTTAAACTTTTTAGCTGGTTATATTGGAGCCAGGAGATGCCACTGCCTATGCATTCTTCAAAATGAGCCTTGCTATAAATCTTACCTTGAGATACAAGATGCTGAGTATACACAAGGCCAGTTTCC
>NW_015231345.1:0-753 GCF_001447785.1 Gekko japonicus | reverse complement strand
CTTTAATTCGCACCAGTGCTGTGCTTAGAGAAGCAATCCATATAAGGAACACATCAAGACATTCACAATAGTAGAGTAGGCCGGCCCGCTCAGTAGAGAAGTGCAAAATAGTAACAATATTGAATTTTCTCTTGGTGTAACAGTTGACTTTTTAGAACTAGAACGAACATCTGAAAGCGCAGAGAATATTTTTGAAAAGCTTGCAGAAAGGTAAAGATGCACGATGTAAACGGATAAGTCTATTTTTTTCTTTTTTGCTAACATGTACAGGAAGTACAGTCGATAAGGAAGCATTAAAATATATATTTGGGGTCACATACCAAAGCCACCATTCTGGAGGTCACGGGGTTTCTCCAGAGCAAGTGGTTTGATGATTGCAGCTTTAATGGTAAGAATTCTGACCTAATGCAACCTTAGGCAGTGATTCAATCAGACGGCACGATGAGAATGATGAGATAATAAGCATTTGGCATCCAGGGAATAATTTGTTCAATTATAATGAGAGGAGGCTATTAATCACCTGGCATTTTACATAATAGAGTATCTTCAAACGCAAACATTTATATAATACATTTTGTTCCAGTACCTGTTTCCCTCTGCATCATAAAGTATCCTTGTCTTTTGCCACTAGTCTGCCTAAGCATTGCAGCATTACTCCACCTTGTTCCCTATTGTCTTCTGTATACAGTTCAGGTATAAGTACTGGAGTGATTTGAAGCATTAGAGCAGTGGTGGCGAACTTACGGCACGGGT
>NW_015231344.1:0-753 GCF_001447785.1 Gekko japonicus | reverse complement strand
CGGCATAAGCCAAGAGAAAGGGTTATAAATGTTTCAATTAATTAATATTTGAATAGTGAATACAGCTTTGTGGATGAGGACAGGTTACATTTTTATTGATGGTCCATTATTAATTTCCTTCAATACATGTGTGATAAGGAGCATCACTGGCAGAACTGTAAAAAGAGCTGAGATATAAATAGACAATATAGGAGAGACCAGGAAAACTAACCAAACACATTCATTCTTTAGCCTATGATTAAAATGATGAGAGAGAAGAATGCTGCAAAGGGTTTTTCCTCCCCTGTATGGCAAGGGTTCAGAGAGTACATAGGTTTTTCTGCAGCCCGGTATTTAGTGAAAGCCTAGCCACAAAAGTCAAGGCACACTGTATTCTACTGTATTTGTGATCTTCTATGCCACTGTAAGTGGGTCCCAGGGAGAAATTTTGGAAGAGACTGAAACCATGCAAACATACTACTTAATCTGGAAAGACAGCCATGCACACTCACTAATTCCACAATGCTTGTCACATGAGCTTACTTTCAGTAGGCAACTTCCACCTACTGACAGTGAACAATTTTTTTTAAAAAAGTTAAGTGATGATTACAGGACTATGACTTTTGCTGTGTCACAACCAAACCAAACAGGATTACTCCTCCGCAACAGCTGCTCTTCTTATGCAGTACCCTTCAGTCAGTGTGTAGTGGTTAAGCCACTGTGTAGTGGTGTAGTCATTAAGAGCGCTGAACTAGTATCTGGAAGACCCAGGTT
>NW_015231343.1:0-753 GCF_001447785.1 Gekko japonicus | reverse complement strand
ATGGTGTATACCTGGCTTTCCTGGTCAAGGAATGGCCTGGAAGACGCCCTCTGGTGCTGACACAGGAGGCAATGGTCTGACAGCTGTGATGTGATAACTAGGAAATGTAACTTAGGATGACAGGGCTTTGCTGGTTTGTTTTGCAAATCTGCTTGATGCCTTCCTAGCTTAATTTTCCGTCCCCCTTCATCCTCATGATAGCGTCACTGCTGTTATGCCTGTGGTAGCATCAGCAATAGAGGAGTCTTGCTGTCAGGAGAGAGCGTTGTGACTGGCTGCAGGCAGCTCTGAAGTTCTGGGCAAGAAATGTGACAACCTTCGTCACTGCCAGTGGTTTTTAGTTCTTCCACAGCCGAAGCAGCTCACATTCTGATTTTTTAAAGGAACTGTATTTTAAGTGCAAATAAAAATAGCATTACTTGTAGAGTAGTGAAAAATCATTATTTCCACCCCTTTTAACTGTCCTAGTTTCCATGTGCGTTCCATACTTATGTAATTCTGCACAGATACAGTGCATTCCTAACGAAAGACCTCACTTAGCCTGCGGGGCTGAGATTTCTTTGATCCAGAGTGTTTTCAGTAGTGTGTTTGTTATGATGTTCACACCTGGATAGCAGGCACAGAATGAAACACAGAATTCATTAAACTTGTTCTTTCTCCATTGGACTAGCATCCCTTGTCAGTAGCTGAAGCCTGTAGAAGAGCCACTGCCTGGAATTAGACGATGAGGCTGTGGAGCAGTGTTCCCTCTAA
>NW_015231342.1:0-753 GCF_001447785.1 Gekko japonicus | reverse complement strand
GTGACATTAGCCATGAGAACGATCTTCTGTAACTGTTGGCCAACGAGTCCTCAGAAGAGGGCTGGATCATTTTTTTTCTCCCTCTGTTCTTCTCGCCATTTATTTATTTGGGCTGAAAGTTGGGTCAGGATGCCTCATGAGCAGTGTGTGCCAGGGGCTGGCCTCCATGTGAGACTCTGGTGGTGCCCTGGCGTACGTGTAGGCCAGAGAGATGCCCAAATGGAGTGTGCCATGTCTGCCTGGTTGCGCATGTGTGAGTGTTGAAGCTCGCGTGTCGTACTCATTAGAGGTGATGTTGTCAGCTCAGCGGGCTTCGTGACAAATGTGAAAGCCCCGGTTGTCTCTTCGAGCACGAAACAATTACTTCTCCTTTGAAGCTTTCCCTGCCAATTCGCATGTTAACAGAACCTTTAGCATTTTTTTTAACTTGGTGTGAAACACAGCGCGAGCGGAAAGGAGAGCGTCTCCTCTGAACTGACCTGTGTAACTTGCATTTTAACCCCGGTCTTTTTCCCCTTGGTGAGTCACCCAGCCCCCACCAGTTTGCACTTCCAGGCACCAGGTAAGATGAAGTTATTTAGGCAAAGTCTGGAGGATACAGTTCCTGCCCACAAGGGGACAACGGGGGTACTTTGGGTTAAGAGCCATCGATCGGGCTGCTTAACCTTCTCTGGCCAACTCGGTGACCAGAGGGTATTCTCTAGGATGGCACTTGGCGGTGGGCGGTAAGAGGCTTGTTGCAAAAAGAAAAAA
>NW_015231341.1:0-753 GCF_001447785.1 Gekko japonicus | reverse complement strand
GCCTAACCAATGTTCTCTTTCCCCCGACATAACTCCAGTGTCTCCAGATAAGAATCTGCTTATAAAAGAGGAGGAGGAATTTTTTAAAAAAACACTGGCTGCTGAGTAAAAGAGTGGCATGCCGACGTTTGTAGGCAGACACCGCTCAAGACAGTCCTCTCATGAGACTGCTGCGCCCATGAAAGTAGAAGGCCCCGCCCACCTTGCCTGCAGTGCCCTCCTCGCCAGGGGCGCCTCCGCTTCTCGCAGTCCGCTCGACCTCCCCTCTGGGCTAAGATGGCGGCAGCTGTCAGAGCTATTGGCAGCTTGACTCGCTTCACGGCCGCTGCCAAGTATTGCCCCTCCGGCGCCGCCTCCCAGGTGAGAAGAACAAAGGGATGAAGGTGGGGTGTGTGTGAGAGAAGGGGTTTGGCAAGTAGCACCCTTTCCTCTGGGAGTCCCCCACCTGTCTCTTGCGTGTGTCTTTATTCTGCTCCAAGCCACTTTCCCCCTTCTTTCCTAGGGGTGTCTCTCCTTCCCCTAACCTTCTCCCATCTTTCTGGCTCTCCCAGAACGGATTTTATGCTCTGAAATGGTCTTCTCTCATTCATATAAAATCAAGCAGGAATACAGTAGGCACCTTAAAGACAGTCATAATCCTTCCCTCCAGCACAGGCTTTCTTAAATCAGAGTTTATTGCATCAGATGTAGGAAATGAGCACTGAGTGGTGAAAGTTTATGCTGGGATAAATTTTGATAGCCTTTAAGGAGCCG
>NW_015231340.1:0-753 GCF_001447785.1 Gekko japonicus | reverse complement strand
GCCACCAGCCAGCCCAAGGTTGAGGCAGGCCAAGGAGGGGAAGTGCACCCCCGTCCCTGCCAGGTGCACTGGTGCTTCCTGCATATCATGTTGCCCCAAGGGGTCCCTGGGGGGTGGGGTGGCCGGAGAGCTGTCCTCCCAATGCTCCTCCACGCAGCTCTGGATCGGATAGTAAGTGGCCCCGGACAGGCTTCCCCCCCATCCAAGGAAAGGAGGGGGGTTGTGGGTTTAATGCGGTTATGAATAAGATATGAACGCCTCTCCATGATTTCTGCCGGAGCTAATGGCAGGCGCATGTGCCAATCAATACAGGCAGGGCTCCATTACGAAGGCCCTCGCCCACTTCCCTCAAATGGGTCAGGCCTAAAGGGAGCCAACGGGCCGTCACGGGCCTCGGCCGTTCCTGCCTCACCACTTAGAACACGGTTCTGCTCCGTCTGCCGAATCAGTGGCGGAAAGAAAGGCAAACTCCGCGTTAGGGAGGGAGAATCAAACGGCCCCTACTGCAACGCCCCCGGATAGATCGGTGGTGCGGCTTCATTGGGGACCCTGTGTGCAGTTCCGGTCACCCTGTCTCCAAAAGGGCCTTGCAGAACGGGGAAGAGTCCAGAGGGAGGCGACCCAGATGGCGAGGGGGTTGGAGCCCCTTCTCTAAGAGGAAAGGCTGAAGAGTCTCTGGGATTTTTCGGTTTAGGAACGAGATGACTGAGGGGGGATGTGATGGAGGCAGTGTTCCCTCTAAGCTGACTCAGT
>NW_015231339.1:0-757 GCF_001447785.1 Gekko japonicus | reverse complement strand
CTCCAGTTTGACTAGGCATCCACATTTGGGTGCCATGGCAAACAGGAATTTTCCTGAAGGCTTCCAAAAGCAGACTTTTGATCGGGCTCAAAGAAGGAACGCAGAGTGGCAGCACAGGCTCCATTTGATCCCTCACTCAAATAGAGGTTTGTTGGGATATCTGAATTTACTGACCTGGATGGCCCAGGCTAGTCGGATCTCGTCGGATCTCAGAAGCTAAGCAGGGTCAGCCCTGGCTAGTATTTGGATGGGAGACCTCCAAGGAATACCAGGGGTGTGATGCCAAGGCAGGCCATGGCAAACCACCTCCGAATGCCTCTTGCCTTGAAAGCCCCACAAGGCTGGCATAAGCCAGCTGCACCGACAGCACTTTCCACCACCTGAATGTACCCACGTTTATAATTTCTTACCTTATAAGCTTTACAGCCACCCTTAGTGTGTATCAGAGTTGAGATAGGATTTGAACCCATAGCCAAATCCAATACATCAGCCACTGTGCACCCCATACTGGCTGATAAACATCTTGGAACCATACAAGCTTACAGTTCATCATGCTTTCAAAATAGATAAAAGGACTTTTTCTCTATTTAAAATATAGTCTAATAAAGAACAGGCTCTAAAGGAACCAGTATTTGTTAATCGTTTATTTTATATCTCCAGTCTTAAGGACAAGGGCATGTATTCATTATGCCACTATGACATCTCTGGAGCACCAAAGCAGCACAACTTTTTTTATATTATATCACCCACTTAGTTG
>NW_015231338.1:0-753 GCF_001447785.1 Gekko japonicus | reverse complement strand
CATCTGCCCTAGCTCTGGATTCCCCTTTGTCATTTATTTTTTAAATCTGCTCAGGAGGGCATACTTGGATATTAGATATACAATTCCAAGTGTAATGAAGTAAAGTACAATGACCATTCATAATGGCAGTAGTTGGTTCCCAGGCTGTACTAAGCCGCTGAATACCTGTAATGACTAGGGAATCCCATGGCCTAGTTCAGTCCCTGGGAGATGGTATCAAATTTCTTGATGGATTTTTAATTCAGCAGTTTCATGCTGAATTAGACTTGAAAGTCTTCTTGCTAGAGAATGGTTGCTTTAAGGTCAGCACCAATGTGACTGAAATGTTGTTGGAATGAAGTAATAATCCGTAGCGGCCCGTATCTTGCAAAAAACACCCCACAAAAATTTATAAATCAGGTGTATCTTTTGCTTAATTGATGTCATTTTCAAGTTGTAGAGTAACATGCATTTTCACCTTCACCAGCTGTGTAGTGAGGCTTCTGTGCAAACAATGCTCCAGTTCCATGCTTATAGCAGAACACCCACCCATAAAAAGTGATCACAACAAAGCTTTGTAAATGTCATTGTGACCCTGGCATTGTGAGCGATGTGCTAAAGGCTAATCAGCCCATAAGATACTAATTTTTTCTTTCAGTGGGTCATGTTAAACGGGAACAGGTTGGCTTGTCCTCCAGTAATACGACATAACAGAAATTGAATTGGATTATTTCGAGTCCATCGAAATGGCTTCTAGGTTTATTTCATCCCCCC
>NW_015231337.1:0-753 GCF_001447785.1 Gekko japonicus | reverse complement strand
GAGTGAGCTCTACTTCTGCAGGGTCCCCCCAGGGCTGGCCCAAAGTTTTCCTGCGCTCTAGGCGAGCGCAGACGCCAACCTCCCGGCGGGGCCTGGAAACATCTCTGCCAGAACCAGGCTGGGAGGAGGGTCACCCAGCCACCGCCCACCACCCCCCATCGCCTCTCCTCACCTCCCCCCCTCCCGGCTGCCGCCGCTGCTCGCCTTCCGCCTCCTCCTCCCGCCCCCACTGCAGCCTCTCTGCCGGGTGAAGAAGCCACAGGGGGCGGTAGCCGGCGACATGGGAGAGGGTGTGGCGGCGAGGAGCGAGCAGGATCGCGGGGTGCAGCTACTCCGCTGCTATCAGGGCTACTTTTTAAAGGGAGCTCCGTGGGGGAGGGGTAGAGGCGCATGAGAGAGAGGCTTTCCTTTCCTGATTCCCCGACTGCTGAGAGAGGAGGAGATGGAGGCAGGGCAAGCGGATGGTGGGCGGCGAGGTGTGCTGCTGCCTCCCCCCCTCCCGGCCGCTGCTTGCCTCCCCCCCAGCCGCCGCTGCTGCTCACCTCCTGCCGCATCCCCCTGCCGCAGCCTCTCTGTTGGGTGAAGAAGCCACAGGGGGTGGTGGCCGGCGCGTGAGAGAGGTGGTGGCGACGAGGAGCGAGCAGGATCGTAGGGGTGTGCAGCTCTTAAGTGCAGAGCCATGGCCGCCTGTGCACCATGCCACCCAAGTGCCATCGGCTGGTTTCCCAGCAAAAGCTTCCCCGGCCGCCTCCG
>NW_015231336.1:0-753 GCF_001447785.1 Gekko japonicus | reverse complement strand
GTTTGCCTTATTTGAGCTGTCATTGGCCTGCACTGGCCAAAACAGCTCATTCTGTGCAGAGTATCATGTTACACTAGTAGGTATAGAAGATGTAGGTGTAAGCACAGAAGGTGCTGAAAGAGGGTCCATTCAGCTGGTACACATCTGACCAATGTGAGCTATGCATGTTGGTATTTTGAGTACTGAGGAATTTAGAATAATATTTGTGATGACTTGAGACATAAATGAAAAGTCACACACAGACTCCTTGGATGTCCAGAGGCCCTTTCACTTCCTGGAGATTCCTTCTTTGACTAAGGCTCTGGAAACATTTAGTTTCAATTAGACTTAGAAGGGTATAGTCCTGCTTAGGATGTCACTGTAAATTGCTGGTATAAATCTTGTGTGAGAATCTTCTATATTTTCTCAGGAACTTTTTCATATTTTTAACCTATAATCTTTTTTCCCCCTACATATAGAATTTGGTACTCAAGCTAAAAATTAAGGTGTGAATTTCTGGGGGCATCTGATCCTCTGATCTCTTCTGATCATCATCATCATCCCATGACCTTCTGATCATAGATATATCTGAACCTATTATACCTGCAGAACATCTTTGGAATAACTAAACTTTGCACTTAATAGGCAACTGGTCTAATAATCACACTGTACTAAGCTCTGAACATGTTGATTTTGATTGATTATCTTTAAATAAAGGCCTTGCAGAATTATACACTGCATCTTTCTGTAATGTGAGAGGATTTTGTTTCATAT
>NW_015231335.1:0-753 GCF_001447785.1 Gekko japonicus | reverse complement strand
TTGTTGTTCAAATAAAATGGACAAGGGGGAAACAATGTTGTCAGCAGTTTCGGATTCCTATTGGGGAGGAAAGGTATATATATCCAAATAAATAAATATTCAATTGGGAAAATGGCAGCAAAGGGGGAAAGTTAGCTCTCTCTTCCCAATGTTCTGGCCCCAATCCTGATCAGCCTGTCCCACATGACTGCATTTTGCAGTTAAATTGTGCATATGGGGATCTTAACGCAGATCTCTTGTGTCACAAGTAGTTTGGTTGCCATTGTCCTTGGTGCATGTGGCGATTGAACTGGGTGAAAAAGGCTTGCCTTTGTTAGAAGCTTGAACAGGAGTATCATGGATATAAAGCACCAACAAACAAAAGACAAAAATATACCATGAAACTTAACTAGGAAACCTAATATGAATACTTTACATGCTTAGGACATGCATTAATGCAACCGGACCTAGATGTTAAAGAATTGAAACAAACAAGAATCGGACATTTAAATCTGCAAGGTCTGGCGATACTGATGCTTGTAGGCTGCAAATCTGTGCTGAAAAACATTTAAATCTGCAAGGTCCGACCAGTGCCATCCATTTTCACTGCTGGTTGATTTGGCAGGTGAGTTGTTACACACTCCTTAGCAGAGTCCGACTTAGCCATCATTGGATGAATTTGTAGCCTACAAGCGTCAGTATCAGCTTTCAGTTTGTAAACATCAAGTGTATACAGCTGGACCTGGCATATTTAAATGTTTCTTTGGCACGAAA
>NW_015231334.1:0-753 GCF_001447785.1 Gekko japonicus | reverse complement strand
GTTCTCCCCTTCCCCGCCCCCGTATTGAGCTGTGACACTGAAAAAGGAGAAATGGGGAAAACCCTAAGTAAATTAACACATAGGAGTAAGATCAAAGAACATTTGGGTGCTGTGGATACATTGGGTTGGGTGCAGTGCAGAATTACTCATTGTGCTCGATCTCTTGCACAAGCAGAAACGCAAGAAAATGATCACAGTAGTTGCTTGCGCTAAGTCAGGCTTATAATATCGCTGTTTCGGTTTGATCAAGATAGGAAAGCTTTTGGTGTTGTACAAGATCCTGCACAGGAGGAACTGCACTGTTATTTTCCGCTTGCACATGGGTGGATCCAGGCCATAGAGATGTTACAAGATGCTTTTTTCAGGTGCTATGTCTCACCACACGTATTGGCAGAATGTACCACATGCAGTTTCCCTGATACACACAGTTGACATTTGGTTGGAAAGAGGTAACATGTACATGTCGATATTCCAGTTTTAGAACATGTGAGGTTTCTGGCACATATGTAATGCCTGGGAATGGATATAGTTTGCCTCAGCTTATCCCAGTATGAGGGTTCACATGATTAAATACAGAAGCTGATAGCCCCTAAAATTTGATGCTTCTGATATATGGATATCTGGCAGATGATATGTATATAGGTTGTGCCATCAAGTCACAACTGATTCATGACAATTCCAACTAGGGGATTTCATGGCAAAGCAGAGGTGATTTGCCATTGCTTCCCCCTGCAGAGCCTTCCTTGGTGGTCT
>NW_015231333.1:0-753 GCF_001447785.1 Gekko japonicus | reverse complement strand
AAGTGAAGGGCGAGGTATAAATACAATCTTTTATTTGGGCTTCCAAACATGTATTGGCCATCGAGATACATTCTTCATCCATACAAGGAACCTGCTTAGGTTTAAAAACTAGAAAGGGGGGTGGGGATGGAGGCCAGGTGCACAGCCATTAAAAACAAACTGCGCACAGGAGGGGACACAGTGATTCTAGCAGGTCTTGGAGGACTTTGTACTTCCCACATCTGATGGGGTCTAGCTGGCACTCACAAACTCACTTAAGAGCCTAGCAGTTACTAAGGATCCTCTACTAGAGACACATGACACATCTGCAAAGAAAATGTTCTCTTCCTCTTCATCTAGCCTAGAAGATAGCTTCAGAGGGTAGCCATGTTGGTCTACAGTAGAATAGTTAGATGTTCTACCAATGCTAATTTTCTGCACCCAAGCATTTCCCCTCATCTCTAACCAAGCCAGTTACAATATGCATTTTATGTTTGAATCCTTAATGTTATGACACCCCTCCCACCTTCTGACTGGAGTAGAGAGGCTCAGATGTCCATTCTGACTCATGTTTGATTAAGGGAGCTTTGGCTCTTGGAAGCTTATACTATGAAAATCTTGCTGGTCTCTCACGTGCTACTAGATTCAAATCTAATTAGCTCAGAAGATGGCTCCCTACTTAGACTTGGCTGATCTGGCCATGTTAGGGTTCCCAAGCACCTACCTTCGATCCGGTAGGGGGCACTTGCTTCCCTGCCGGAAGATTCTTGCTTG
>NW_015231332.1:0-753 GCF_001447785.1 Gekko japonicus | reverse complement strand
CACTGATGTAACTAGGTATGGCCGGTTATAAGTAGATGCGAGACCGCAACCTGGGGGGCGGGGGGATTTGTGGAAGCTCATGGCACGAGACTAAAGGAGGGGGGGGATCAAAACGGTGGCATGATGGCCATCTAGAGGGGCCATAAGAATGCCGTTAAGAACAACAGTCACCGAGGGGGAGAAACAGGGAAGAGTTCGGCAGCTTTCAACTCAGGACGGATATATTTAGGAAAGGTATTAGGAGGACATGTTGGAGTGAGAAATCAAGCCAATCTGGGACTTCTCCTTCTCTGGAGGCTTTCAAGAGCACCGCTGATGAACATCCGTAGAGATTCGGGTTAGGGGATCCGTCTAGCCTGGAACTTGGCAGGCCGGAGCCGGATGGTTCTACGATATCGGTGTCTTGCTCTTGCAGAGCCACTAGATGGCAGTGTGTGATCAGAATGGACTCCCTCTCAAGTACAACGGAGGTCCAGAGGGGCAGGAACAAAAGGGGCCAATTTCAAAGCGAAACAAACAGGGGGACTGTATCAGCCAGAAAATTCTTAGGACGGAGAATGTGCTTCCCTTTTCTCCGTCGGTATCAGGGCCCTGCTTTTTATTTTTTTTAAAAAGCCAGATTCACATCGAGAGAAAAAGATACGCAAGCTGTGCTCTAACGCTCCCGCTCATGCTAAAAGTATCACTGCAGTATGAGAAGGGGAATGAAATTGGATGCAAAACTCATGGGGAGATAAGACAGACGAGTAATAA
>NW_015231331.1:0-753 GCF_001447785.1 Gekko japonicus | reverse complement strand
TGATTGCTCATTTTGAGGAAGACCTTGCATATTCCAACAGGAATGGCAGCTTCCACAATCAAGGGGAAAATGCTGTAACCCAGCTAGCAGCAGCTGAACTCAAAAACAGCATGGATTTCTTCAGCGAAGGTAATTCCATTTCACTAGGTATCCTGGATTCCGATACCATTCTAGGGAAAAACCAAAACAAAAACATGATAATAACTGGAAACAACGATTTCCCTGTATATCTTTGGCTTGAGTATTTCATTATGCACACCTCTACCACTCAATGCCTAGCTTATATATTATTCCATATGAGATACTGTCATTGCTTTATGAATGCTGTTTAATAGTTTGTGAATCAATAGACTGAGACTGCAGGATATTCACACTTCCAACACATAAAAAACCTGAGGCCTGAAGAGATACCATATGGAAGATCCTAATATTTTCCAGTTATTCTTTGGTACCCAATTGTGTCATGTATCAGTTCCCTGTTGTACAGTGAAGGACAAGTGCTTTCACATTCCAAAAAAGCATCCTTGTGTAGTTGTTTGTGCTCTCATCATGGGCCCAACTGACTCCCTTGTCCAGGTGTGCCCTTCCTGCTTAAAAAAAAAAAAAAAGATATATCCACATTAAAAGCTGCACAGTTATTCCGGCCTGCTATTGTCCCATTGCGGTTTGTGACAGTATCAGTCACTGAACAACCAAGGAAGACTGGTTATTTCCTCCCCTCCCCCAGATGCTGTTAGGCAGGAAAATATTTTT
>NW_015231330.1:0-753 GCF_001447785.1 Gekko japonicus | reverse complement strand
CCTCCTTTTGACGTCAAATACATTTCTAGACTAAATACATCTTCCACTCCCTCTGCTTTTCTAATTAGTTTATATCAGAAAACCTACAAACTGTTGGAAGCAAAAGCTCAAAGGAGTTTCTGCCCTGAAAGCAAGGGGTATGTGTGGACTGGTTCCAGTGATCAGTGTGAGAGTGTTTTGGAGTTAAAGGTGGCACACTCATGTCCTCAGTGTGCCTGCTTATTTCTTTCGTCCTGCTGTCATTGCTTGTCAAAATAGCTTTCTGGGATTTTCAAAACAGAGTCATGTGGATGAGTACGCTACATCTTGCCAGCTGTCTCTGCTTCGGGAATGTCAATAACAAGCAAAAGAAGTCAAGACCTCCATTCACTAAAAGTGGTTTTTGCTGGAATAGAAAATTCTAGGGTTTGGTTATGTTACTTGTCTTTGAAGGACACAATAATTTTTTTAAAAGGCATTTGGATCTACAGGGACCTCTACCTAGTGCCATACCCCAACCAAGATAGGCTACTGCAGTCCTTGTACCTTGGAAATGTTGAGTGATATCCTGTCCTACCACCTGTGCAGGCTTCCATTTTGCACTAGGGTGCGGCTGGTGTGCCACTTGTGTCCTCCACATGACTTGTGCTTAGAAAGCACACAAGTCTGTTTCTTGACCCATCCCTGAGAACTGGATGGGGTTGCTCCAACACCTGTGGATGGGAGAATTCCTGGTGAGGCTGTGGTGGTGGTCAGGTCTCTGATGGGTTTTGT
>NW_015231329.1:0-753 GCF_001447785.1 Gekko japonicus | reverse complement strand
AGAGTTTGCCCCATGGCTCAGTAGTTTGAGCCAGTCCAGTTTCCAGCTCAATGAACAAATGTTGGTACATTCATTGCTTCAGTGGGGGAATGTGAACACAGATAAACCTTCCCTTTTTAGTGACCATGGTGAAACATAAATACGTGTTCAACTTACTTGATCAGTTGAAATCCTACCTGTTCCTGTTCAGTTCCCTTGGGCAGATCGGAGACTGATGTGAGTAACAGTAGACAATCTGCTGCTATTTATAACATCTTAAGAATTTTGTGAGTAAACACGTTCAGGATTCCGGCTGAGGTATCTGGTTTCCTTTCTTGAATTTTACTGCCTCTATGGCTGGAAATTTCTGGCAGCTGTCTTTCTGTAGAGTAAATGGGACTTTCCCACATCAAGCATATGTAGTACTCTATTTTTATTTTTAGCACAGGGCGAAAAGGTTATAATTGGGGTCATTTTTACATTATACAGGCACAGTGGATCGGTAGGCCATTTTGTGGTGGAGCTTCCTTTGTGGTTTAGCAAAATCACCTGAAAAAATAAGAGATTTGCTGTCATGCTATAGATCCGCTGAACCATCTAGGGGTACAGATCCTTTTACATCACTGCAAAAAGTATTGGGTAAACATGACTATACAGCATATGCCTTAATTGGCCATATTTACTCAGCGCAGTTCCTATTTTGATTATCTTTCCTTAAGAAATTATCATCTCTGTTTTGGCTTGGATTCTGTATGTTCTTTCTGCCTGAGCTCC
>NW_015231328.1:0-753 GCF_001447785.1 Gekko japonicus | reverse complement strand
AATAAATAAATAAATAAACACTTTCTTACCTGTCTAGGGACTGTGTAATCTGACGTCTTTAATATATATATTTATTTATATATATTTAAAATAGGGATTTGAATCTATTCTGGGTGAGAAGCTTCTTGATATTTGCTGTTTTTGTGCATGTCGGAGACAAACGTGCAGTCTCTTCAAATGCATCCTGTGAAATGCATCCTCTATTGTTCACTCTTATTAAGAATCCTTATAGAACACTAGAGTGTGCATGCATGTGCTTCCTCAGCACATGGTCTTCTACAGTACACTGATGCCTTGGGATATGTTTTGTAATAGTGCAGACATGCATATTAATAACAGAAAACACCCCACACATGGTTGGAACTCACTCTGGCTTTGCATGTTTCTGTTCTGGCAACTGGTCAAGAGACTTCTGCCGAGGCTCATAAAACCCAAGTTCATTGTGAACCCTAGGTCTGTGCCTATTTGGTTGCTTATGTGGTTTGCTTCCTTTTCAAACAATCTGTACTCCTGTTCATGCGATGCTAGTACTTGGAACACATGAGATTTGAGAGGGGACGAAAATAGGAATTCTTTTTGAGAGAATGACAGGGCATGGTATGACTGCTGGATCAGGCATGTAAATGTGACTCTTAATTTTTGCAAGGGCAGTGAGCAAGGTGCTCTTACTCCACATTGCTGTTGAACACTATGACAGTGAGATAAAAGAGAGGGCTGACACTCATTTGCTTGGTCAGTAGTTGACTGATCAGT
>NW_015231327.1:0-753 GCF_001447785.1 Gekko japonicus | reverse complement strand
CCCGGTTCACAATGTAGCTATACCTTAAACTCAGCTGCCATCTATAACCTGAAGATAATATTACTGGTCAGGTTGTTGTAATGATTGCAACTTGTGAAGTTCTTTGAACACTTGAATTATTATGCGGCATGCCTTCTGAGATTTAAAGTCTTCCTTCTAATCCCAAATTAGTGTTCTGGTTTTTGAATTAGCTTTGAGAAGATACTCCACTCAATCAGAGGCACCTTTCTCCAGGACCTTGCAGGGCTAGGTTATGCAACCATGGCTGATCCCTAACTTAGCAACTCAGATGTAAGAATTTGACTACTTCCCACCGAGGTATTCTTTTCTCACTTTCTAGCAGGCAGAAGTAATTTTGCCCATCACTTTTTAAAAAGAAACATGAGACTCCTATTGGCCCAGGGAAGTTAGTCGTGATAAAGTCTCACCAACTGAAGGGGTAGAGTATGGAAGGAGCACTTGTGCCGGCTCCCCCTTTGTGAATCAGACAATTGTGAAGACTTTTCCATGCATTTTTGAATAATGTGGGATCGCCTGGTCAGCTAAGGGGGCCAAGAAGGAATCTTCTTCTTCTATCCCAACTGACCAGGAACAGATCATTTTCTTGTCAGCTCCACATTGCTCTTTGGCTCGGGATGGATTAAGCTGGGCCTGGCCTTTCACTGTTTAGTCAAGGGTTGCTAGGTGTCTGGCTTGGAACCAGACAGCACTGTTATTGGCCCCCTTTTGTCCAAGAACAGAATTGATGCAACA
>NW_015231326.1:0-753 GCF_001447785.1 Gekko japonicus | reverse complement strand
TTTTGCAGCTGCATTAACTTGCTTTTTCATTAATAGTACTAGGTCCTGTAGACTCCTACTTGAGTCAGTAAGTGTCATCTGGACCCCATCAACGGCATTCTAAGCACAGTGATACCCTTTTAAAACCATTGGTTTCAATATACTTAGAAGGGTATAGCTCTGGTTAGGATTGTACTATAAGCCAACTAAATAAATCATTCTTTATTTATACTTTAAGTTTGCTTTCTGATTTTTGTCTCAGATTGTATCATTCAGATCTGAATACATTTTCTGCCCGATCAGTTTTAAGTTGCCCTGAATACTGATTTGAGTATTTTGCATCATCAAATTTGGCTATTTTTTAAAATTCAGTGATAATAGCCAAAAGAGTTTCCATCAGATGTTTCTGTTTTTACTTGCTCCTTAAAGGCACAGGTAGGGAGTTGTGAAAAATGCTGAATAGAGACAGTGTCATTATGTCTAAAAAGTTAGATGTGACTGGTTAGACACAGATGATAAGGTTCCCCCCTCCCCATAAATGAAAGCGGCCTGATAAAGCCATTGCTTCTTGAAGGGTAAACAGTCTATCCTTCTGTTTTCTGATTTCTCAAAAACCTGCCAAACTCTTTTTGATGAGATGAAAGCAAAATGAAACAGTCAGCTATGGCTCTGCCATGGTACTTTCAGTGATAATGGCTCCAACGCAGTTAAAAATAACCCGCTTTAAGATCTTCTGGTTTAATAGGAGAGTTAAACATGTACTAAAATCTCTCC
>NW_015231325.1:0-753 GCF_001447785.1 Gekko japonicus | reverse complement strand
GTATGACATCATGTAACACAAACAAACACACTACCACTTTAAGTACCAAAACTTATTTGTCTTTAAAAAGCCAGGGCCTCTTACTGCTGATGAATAAACACATGAAGGGGTGAGGGTTTTTTAAATGTTTTTTTTCAGTTTTATCGAGTCCTTTTCAGATAAAACATTGTGCGATTTCTTTTCACCATGTAATGCTTCAGTTTGATTAAAACTTTATTGAGGGAAAATTGCGCACAAAAAACAAATTATCTCACCTCTTATCGGCATTAGCTGCGTTTACTGGGTGTTCGGTAGCGTGCTTTCCCCCCCACAATTTCCCTGCACTCCTTCATCACATACACTGAATATAGATTAAATCAAATTTAATTTGAGCAGCGAATGTTAAGCAGTTGCTTCAATTAGTCTGAATTTTTTTAAAAGCACAAAACACTGCAGGGAACTAGTCAGCCAGATTAAACAGTGCAGGTTTTTCATTGGTCACTCAATCCTTTTTATCTTTCAGACTTCATTGTGAACAAGTAATTCATGTTTCCCTTTGTGACTTCTTTCTCCATTTTATCTGCTTTATATTTTATGAGGAAATCCGGCACTCCAGTAAATCAGGCAGGCTTCATGTGTTCCATGTGTGTGTATTTCGTAACACACACTATACTTGTTCAAGCAGGGCAACACTAACATATTTGATTCAATTTAGATAACAGAACCCTGGAGACTTGCAGTTAGCATTGGGAGACACTATGGCTCAGTGGCAGA
>NW_015231324.1:0-753 GCF_001447785.1 Gekko japonicus | reverse complement strand
AGAGGCTTGTAGGACAACCCCCAGGTACTTAAAACTGGCCACCTGTTCAATCTTGTGGCCATTAATGCTCCACACCCTGGATATGGCTCTCTTGCCAGATTCCATGATTTTGGGTTTTTTGATAATTTATTACTAAATGATCTTCACTGCAAAAGTGATTGAATGCCTTTAAGGCTCTTCTAAGTCCCACTGGCTTTCTTGATAAAATTATCGTGTCGTCTGCATATAGTAACACAGAAATACTATATGATTAGTATTTTAATTTATCGTTGTTATTTTTCCTAGTTAAGCATTAAGAACATATGACGTATTTTGGTGGGTTAGATCAAGATCTGCCTGGACCAGCATTCTTTTTCGAACAATGGCCAGCTACAGTCTTCTGGAAGCTTACGAGGATGTTAGGAGATAGTCATAATGCCATGGAACATAGAGGTTCCGTTTAACTATTATGGGGAGCAGTGGCTTTTGTCTAGTAATGCTGCTTATTAGCATTCAGTTTAACTAAATACTTGGCATTCATAGTACTTGTAATTCACATGTGAGTTAAAGAACTTGAATTAATTAGTTTTCATCCACTTTCCCCCCTCTTATGTATTTGGTACATCCCTGAGGTCTTTCAAGGAAGGAGATTATTCATCCCCAGTATCCTGCTATCCTTGTTTAGTTGCTAAATCTATGCAACAGACATAAATAGCTGCTGCCTGGATGTCACTAGCAAATCACAAAAACCATATTGTACTTGAGTGTATGCTG
>NW_015231323.1:0-753 GCF_001447785.1 Gekko japonicus | reverse complement strand
ATTTCCCAACCCAGAGCCGACAACCCTAGTAAGAGACACCTTCCTGCCTCCCAAAACAGCAGGTTATGCTTCCATGATGCTGCTCCAAGTACTTTCAGGAGCACAGAGCAGCACACAAAGATGTGCATTTTCTGGAAATCTGAAGCACGAAAAGAAAAATCCCCCTCCTCCTTTAAAAGAAATGGAAATTGGGGGGAGGGGGACGACATGTGCAGTACTCGCTTCCTTATCAAACGAAAACTTATTTTCCTGCTTTCACAACATCCCTGACTTTGCCCACATGGAACACTGCACACTGTTTAGCATACTATATGATGTAAAAGCAAAGAGAAAAGGAAAGGGAATTAGAAAAAGAAAGGCAAACTTCTGCATCCTATGCTACCAAAGCTTATCTGTGCCATCCAAGAAGAAAAATAACCATTGAAAGAGAAACCATAGATTTTGCTGAAAACAAAAAAGGGATGATTATTTGCTCAATCTTCATAGTCACAGCACTAAACAAAATAATGTTAATTTATTTTATAAATTTATGTACACAGGTTTGTGGGGGTATAAATACGATTAAGTAAAACAGCAAGAGAATTGCTATTTCGGAGCCTGCTATTTTTTTTCCTTCTCCTCAGTTCCTGTGATTTCTGCCCCCTACCAAAATCTCAGATCCAAGTCATTTTCGAGCAAATAAAACAATCATTTAAAATTTTCACTCATATGTTCTCTTTTGGAATTTCATAGGAGTTGTTTTTAAAAATCTTC
>NW_015231322.1:0-753 GCF_001447785.1 Gekko japonicus | reverse complement strand
GTGAAAGTGGAACGCACGTCCACTGGCAAGGGTCACACCTCATCACCGACGGAAAGCTAGCCGAGATAGTTTTTGATCAGTGTCTTTGTCAAAGGTGAGATCTGTATACAAGCACTTCCAGGATCACCTGGTACTTATGGCCTGGCTGTAATGTTACGGCACAATATTCAGATTCACGGGCAAAATTGAAATGGATGTAATCACTTCAGTGCCCTGGAAAGCAGAGCCATATCGGCCAGTTTCTCATGTGCAAGGTTAGGTCAAAAGTGAATCCAAAGCGTTAATTTTTAAACTGTAGATATTATACATTGTACCCGTGCGTCCTTTGATATTTTCAGCAACATTATCAATACCTCAGTTTTATATTTTGCCTTCTAGTACGTGGTGCTTACTACTACTATGGATGAACTTTTTTGTGTACTGCAGGATATCTTAGGTATGGCAAGCTTTGCAGTTTGTGTGCTCGAGTTCATGTGGAGAGCAGGAAGCCGTGCGAATGTGCTTCAGCTCAGATCCTCTGAATTGAATCTTTTGTATCACAGTATGACATTCAAGTGCACGACCTGTGTGGCCTGTGTTATACTTGAAGAGTGTATTTTTAGTGACTTGCCTCTTTAAAATGGGCAGGGGGAGAGGGAGATGGCCACCCTTTCCCCAGTCTCGATTTGTGTGTAAAGAGAACAGACACAGAAGACATGCAGACACACATAATTCAAATATGCACGTATGGGATTGCCTTATGCTGGGTCATTG
>NW_015231321.1:0-753 GCF_001447785.1 Gekko japonicus | reverse complement strand
GTGTCACAGGTTTGAATATATAATGGCATGGGGTTGACTTGTCATTGGAGATTCCATTTTCATGAACATTTCCATTAGAACATCAGAAACTCCTGCTATTTGTCAACTGATAACGGAGGTGATATGTTGGCATCTGCCCATTTTGGTCTCTGAGGATGCCATGTCTGACAGGATGGAGGTGCCTAGCTCCTGCTAATTTTGTCAAAGTTGATATAGTGATTGTATTTTCTCAGAGTCATGTTGAGTGCACTGGGTCCATAGATTAGTTGCTGGTGGTGGGCAGCTGCTGGTGAGGAAGGGTGTCATTTGAAAAACGTTGCATGCCTTGGTTGGGATAGGGATGCACACCCACAGGCATGGGTGGATTCTGAAAATGACCAATGATGTGTCACATAATTTAAAGGCAGCCTAGGATTGAATGATTTTTCACAAAAGCTGCAGTTGGCTCATCCTATGTTATGAAATCAACTTTTTGTATAGTCTTCTCATAACTGATGTTCACAGAGGCTTTGTAATAATGGCACAGTGATTTAATGGGCATACTACAAATAATGCTCAAATGGATGACAGCTGTCTCCTGGTCCTACCTTTTACCTGACACTACATATCCTGTTCCTTGTTGCTTATGATTGTATTTTACTGTGATAAAAACTACAGTGCCTGCTATTGGATGGGAGGCTAATATTATTAACAATCTCTGCAGGCTGTTTGTGTCTACCACACCTTTGATATCAGCACACTGAGCTGCCCCCC
>NW_015231320.1:0-753 GCF_001447785.1 Gekko japonicus | reverse complement strand
AAAGGTTCGCCATCACTGGTATATAGGATATTGATGCTCTGGTATAAAGCACTAGCTGGAATAGCTCTGGGCAATCAGCCCAAGTGTAGAGAAGGAATCAGGAATGTTGTGTGCATGCACCCCCATTGTGCGATGGCTGTGTGTGTACAATCTGTACTCTCTATTTTTTGCTGTATATAGATGATGATTCAGAGCCTATATGCACAGTCTCTGTGCAGAAGCGATCTCAAATGCAAAGAAGTCAGGCAAGAGCAGTGGCTGAGACTACTAGACAAGAAAACTCCCCATTAAGTGTACGCAATCTGATCAACAGCACAGAGTTTATACAGACTGATGTGGTCCTAGAATACTGGCATTTGGCCTTCCATCTTATCCACAGAGTCTACGAATTCTCTCTCTTGAGCACATTATGCTCTCTCAGTATCTCCAGTGTACTGTCCAAGTCTAAACCTGCTTAGTTTATCTGAACTTCAAAATTATCTATCTTCCTTGGTGGGCTACAGACATATTCTGTTATGTCTCAGTGGACTGTTTATAAAGCACAAGGCTGAAGCATACTGGTAGCAGTTAACCTACACGTGCCAGAAAACGTGGGCGGGGGGAGGCGTGACTATTTCTGCCGTCACATTCTGATCTGCCTTTATGCGATCAGACGTGACAGCGGTGGACCAGGGTTTCGTCCTTCGCCGCGTGCTGCAAAGAGGACAAGCTGGAGGGAATAGGGGCACGCCGGTGCGATCACACCGAACGAGT
>NW_015231319.1:0-753 GCF_001447785.1 Gekko japonicus | reverse complement strand
TCCCACCTGGAGGCTGGCATCCCAATGTGAAGGGACCCCCATGATTGCAAAATGCCCTTACAATAGGGTAAATCACAACCATTCAATTATAATTGAAGTTCAGCTTGAACAAACTCTGTTGACTTTGGCAGGTGTTATCAGAAGATGGGCTTTACCTCCAAGGCTATTCCATCTTCTGCCTTCGCCTTGATTCTTTGCCATCATGAAAGAAAGAAGGGGCGTTGAGGTGGGCATTGCTCATTGCTGAACTTACACTTGGGAAGCAGAGACCCCTTCCGTACAGGATTCCAGCTACACAGAGCTACCTGTTTTCCAAAGCTGAGGGCATATATGGGAAGGGAAGGGGAGGGGGAGGAGAGGCGCCTGTCTGAGTCCCTTCTGACTTTGATTGATGGCCCTGTGCTGGATTGTCACTGAGGTAGAAAATTAGAGGGAGATGGCTTCTGATAGGGACCCATCCAGGCTGCTTGTCATGTCCATAAACACATGCAGCTCACTCCTCTGGGGACTCTCTGTGTCCAGTCTGTGATCTCATTATTCAAGGCTGAAATAAGGGAGAGAGGGGGCGGAAAACACCCACCTTCTTATTTTTTTCTATTTGTATATATTTTTTAAACCATCGAAAGGGTTTTCGCAGGTTTCTTGACTCACTGGGGAAAATGCATTTCTCGCCTAATACACAAGTTATTTCTGACACCCTCTGGCTTACCAAAGGGGGCACACGGATATGACACATGGAATTCACTGCCACAG
>NW_015231318.1:0-753 GCF_001447785.1 Gekko japonicus | reverse complement strand
TCTAATGCTTGCTTAGGCTTTCTTCTGCTTGTAACACGGCTGAGGATGCATTGAAGATGAAATGCCAAAGATCAGCTTTCTCAGAGATCTAGTGGCCAGACAATGTGGCACCAAGCGTTTCACTGGGCCCGGAGCCTGCAGCCTAGCACAGAAAAGCACATTTAACCCCTGACTACAGCTGACAGAGGCAGAGATAATCAGAGACATGTGATATTGGGTTACAGTGGCCAGACTTGACTTTGACCCCAACCCCTTTGAGCAGGAGCAGTCTATCAGAGCAGTGAGGACTTGAAATGTCACTCCTTGTCTCCTTAAAGTTCTTCAGCTGTTTTGTCACTCACCATGGTGCCAATCCCAGGGGAGAGGGATAATTGAGAATCTACCCCATGTCTGCCCAACCCAGCTCTTTTGGGTTATACGCAGTCACCACAGGTTTGTACTAACCGAGAGACCTGAAATCAGCCTTTTTAAATTCATTATTGCCTCTATGTTCTTTATTATTGTCAGGTCCCACAAAGGCCCTAAGCTTTTGACTATAGTGGGATTCTGCCATACGGAGAGAGAAATGTTCATCTAGTTGTCAGCATACTCCTATCTCACTTTTTCTCAGAGGTCAAGTTTCCTCCCCCTTAAAAGATACATGTGCTTTATACCGTATTGAAAGCCCTGGGAAATAAAATGGTCTTGGTGGAAGAAAGACAGTCAGAATTGGAGGCCTATTCATCCTGGTGTGGGGTGGCAGTTACCTCAAGC
>NW_015231317.1:0-753 GCF_001447785.1 Gekko japonicus | reverse complement strand
TTATCACATTAGTCTTGTGGATTATATGTTAAAATGTATTACTTTTAATCACATTGAGTAATAAACATTTTCTCCCATTAATCTCACTGACTTGTTTTCATTTTTGCTAAAAAAGAAAGTTGTCTGAATCTTTGATTTGACTTCTGTAGGATCATTCTGATCTTTGGGAGTTTGTTGTGTGCAAGATTTATGATATAATATGCAAAAAATGCCCAAGACCAAGATGATGTGGATATAATTGGATTAGTATCAACAAACAAAATGAAATACAGCAACGTGAACAATCAAAATGATTTAATAATGGATTATGGAATGACATAAAGCAAAATGTGAGATCCAAAATATGACCATGGAGAAAGACATTAAAATGAAAAAAATGCAATTGTTGCAGTAAACTTCCATCCTATGTAAAGCAAACAAATATTACAAATCCCTCTCTTAAGCACTTTATCCACTTAACCTAGTTACTACTTTTTGCTGACAAAAGAGGAAATTTGTGAAGGATCACTTTGATTCAGGACACCAAACAGCTTTCCCCCAAGCCAGTTTGCTTTCAAAGAAAAAGGTTTTTAAAAAGGAGCTTAATTTTCTCATGTACAGTTATAGAAGATCTTGGCAGTAAGTGTAAAGAGGAAGACAGCAGCACTGCTTTCTAATGAATGCAACCGGAAAACAAGTTCTAATTTTTCAAAAACAATTAATAATTGTAAAGTTATTATGACAAGAAAATATGAGAGATCTAAGGTCTGTGGG
>NW_015231316.1:0-753 GCF_001447785.1 Gekko japonicus | reverse complement strand
TGTTAGTAGCAGCTACTTACTTGAGCTGTAAGACGGGCATGCTGTACAGCTGACTGACCCACTTCACTGTGGAGTTTTCTACCACAAGGTTGCTTGGCTGTGTGTATTACTACAAAAATGTGCACTATACATACTCATACATGGTGGTCGCTGGGTTTGCAAGATCAGCTTCGCAAATCCAATGTCTCTACCATTTGTTCATAGCAATTCACTCCTGGAGAGCATTGACCATGGCTCCTCTATGAGTATGACCACCATACCAGCCCTGATCCAGCAACAGTAGCTGTACACATGTCATTGTGGTGGGTGGGTGGGAGCCTTGCTTCCCAATTGTAGCTGTTTCCCCACACAACTTAGTGGACTGGTGACAGTGAATGAAGGATGCAAAAAAAAAAAATTGGTACAGAAATTTCACTCACACATAGGATAAACTCCCCCCAAAAGTTCTTAACCATAGCGTACTGCACTGTTTTCAAAGAACATTTTAAAGAAAAAGAGAGAAACGGCTCTTGAAAGGGATAGGCCAGCTGCGAAAGAGGTAGGTTTGTGCTATTCCCTCCCCTGCCTACACACGGTATTTTTACAATGCCACACCCACATGTGTGCTCAGGAAGATAGGAGGGAGGCTTTCACACGTACACCACAATCAAGTTAAGAAATCTTATTAAAATGGGTCCAGGCATAGGACAGAGCTGTGCATTGCTAGGTCTTGATGTTGCCATAATATTCAGTCCAATCAATGGGGCCACTATA
>NW_015231315.1:0-753 GCF_001447785.1 Gekko japonicus | reverse complement strand
GCAAGCAACGGAAAGGCAGGAGTCGGCAGGTGGTACAAAGAGGGGCCAGTCTGAGACGATAAACAAAGAGAAATCCATCTGTTCAGAGCGAGGACAACTTCCAAATGTTGACAGACAGGAACAACAGGATTAACAAAATTGGATTATCCCAATATGTCAGATGAGTGACTGAGGAAGAGGGAGTAGCAGCTCACCCAACACCACGGACAGAATTCATAACAGAGCTGAAATATGATCATGGGACTTTGTGGTCAGTCTCAGCCACTACGCTAGCCCCTACTCATCAGAAAACTATCCCCTTTCTATTGCACCCCCACCTGCAATTGATATCTGAACTCCAGTTAGAATCCAGTTGTGCCGTACTACACAATTTGAGATAATTTTGTACGGCTGACAATGGGAAGATATGAGATTTGGTCACTTTGGGAAGGGCAGTTTCCTATTTCGGTACTTGAGAGAGGCCTGACGTCTTGAAACATCAGAGGCCTTGTGCCAAACAATCAGACGTTTCAAGATACAAGTCCCAACACTGAGGTGCTCTCTGGCTTCATTTTCATGCCAGGTTTTGCTAACATTTCCCACTTCAAAACAGTATTACAAGGATGCAAGAGCAATTTCCTTAAGCACAAAAAAGATGCAGTAGTCCAAACCCAGGAGCTACGGGGGGAAGGGAGCATCAGACTTCACCTAATCAAAGCTGGGAAGAACTCAGAGAAGTGTTCAAAAGTCCTGAATACAGCTCAAGAGCAAAAG
>NW_015231314.1:0-753 GCF_001447785.1 Gekko japonicus | reverse complement strand
TTATAATAAATATCTACGCACCAAATCAGCGGCAAGACCAATTTTTTCGGACTTTGAGAGAAGTATTAACAACACATAATGTTACGGAAATCTGTTTAATAGGAGACTTTAACGCAGTAATCGATGCTAACAAGGACAGGAAAACCCAAGCGAAAGGAAGAAATTCAGGAAATAAACTGCCAACAGAATTTTTTGAAATAATAGAGGAACAAAATATAATAGACGCATGGAGAGTAAGAAATTTGGACAAGACGGGCTACACTTTCTATTCAGTGAGACACTGTTCATGGTCTAGAATAGATATGGCCTGGCTATCGACAACTCTGGTCCCAGACATACTTGAAACAGAGATTCTCCCCAACACGTTTGCGGACCATAGTCCAGTAATGTTAAGTTTAAAAGAGAGACAATGTAAATCTAGATGGAGAGTGAACAAAAACCTGACAATAGACCGCAAATTTGATACGAAAATGAAAGAGGACATAACATATTTTTTCAAACAAAACATGCAGGCGGACACACCAATAGAGATTATTTGGGACGCTTTTAAGGCCTTTATAAGAGGATGCTTTATTAATCAAGAATCCTGGAAAAGGAAGCAGAGAAGATCGGATTATGAGAAGATTACAAGACAGGTTCGAGAAGTGGAATTAGACTTACAAAGTAAGACGAAAGGCAATGAACATGGTCTAGTAAAGCTGAAATTGCTACACCATCAAATGAACCTATTACTAACCAGGGAAATTGCTATAA
>NW_015231313.1:0-753 GCF_001447785.1 Gekko japonicus | reverse complement strand
CTGTCGCTCAGGAAGGGGGCCAATCCCCTGCCTGCATTACCTCCCTCCATCGCCTCCGTCCCGCTCACAGATCCACCCACGGGGTGCTCGAGTTGGCCATGACGCTGACGCCACCCTGCTATCCACGGAAACTGTGCCAACCCCTTCTGCCACCCCTCGAGCCGGGGAGCTTGCCAGGGGGCTGACAGCGTGGGCCCAGCCCTCATTCCCCACCCGGCTTCCTCACACTGCAGCTCCCACGAGGACTCCCTTGCTCACCACCACTCCAACATGACATGCAGCACTCGGTTGGAGCCGGCGAGCTGTGCATCATGCCGCCAACGTGCGTGAATGGGACCCACGCCACCTTCGTCCCCCCCACCACTCCACCTATGACCGCCGCAGTGAGGCAGCCAGCTGCAGCCCTGTGCCCTCCCTCCCTGATGCACCCGTGCCAGTGCCTCGAGCGAGCGGTGGGGAGGACGAAGCCAGGCGCCTTGACCCGCCAGCCCCTCAAGCGGGTGGGAGAGAGGGATGAGCCTGGCTGCCTTGGCTCGCCGCCGCCTCCATCGCACGGCGGTGGTGGAAGGAATGAGGCTGCCCGTCTTGGCCCGCTGGGACCATGAATGCATGGCAGGGGGAGAAGCGCCTTGGCCCACCAGGCTGCCCACCTTGGCCCGCCAGCCCCTCAAGCGCGTGGCGGGGGGAAGAACGACCCTGGCCACGTTGGCCCGGCAGCCCCTCGGGCAGTCGGGGGGGGGGAGTTTCGGCAGC
>NW_015231312.1:0-753 GCF_001447785.1 Gekko japonicus | reverse complement strand
CTAGAGCTTGTTGTATTAGTTTTACAACGAGCCTTCCTGCTAGTGTTATATATTACATTTAACTACAATCTCTGAGATGAATTCAGTCCTTGATTAATAATGATCCATGTGATTAGTTTACAGTCCAGGATCTAAGAAAATGAAAAAGCTGCATTGCTGGTGAAACTCATTTGTCTAGCAGGCCTTTCTTATCACATTCATTTTGCTTACTATTCTGAAAAGGGCTGCTGAATCCCCAACAGCTGCAGAGTTTTTCATGTTGCCAATTTCAAGCATTCTGAAATCATGAGAAAAGTGATGCCCCCAGTTTTTTTAGAAATATAATAGTATGCAAAGTGTTATATTTTGAAAAGAATAACTATTTTTTCTTTCTGAATTTCTTCTGTCATTGGAAGGCCCAGCAGGCTGCCTTGAAACAGGAGCATGAAAAATCAGACTAATGACCCTTCTAGCCCAGGGGCTTGGACCCAGCGATGTGCAAATGGAGACAAAATGAACTTAGCGCAGTCCCACTTACGCAATGCTTTGTGCAACACTTAGCCCTTTCTTCTCTATATCTTATAATGCCCAGAAACTGACTGCACAATGTCTTGCGCAAGGGGAAACTGGTTTGGGATACACTACACTTAACTTAGAGCAAGGGGCTTGCATGAGATTTTTCACACTTGTGCTTGCACAAGGACCCTAGCATGTGCAGAAATCTTCTGTTGGACCAAGCCAGTATGTCTGCCTGAGACCCTGGCTGATGTGAAA
>NW_015231311.1:0-753 GCF_001447785.1 Gekko japonicus | reverse complement strand
ATCTGGGGAAGGGGATGGCTCCTCAGCGCTAGAAATCCCATCTGCCCCTAGCTGTGCTTTTGCTGGGCTCCTGTCAATCAGCTTCCCCTAACGTTCCATGCCCTCCCTCACCTTCCCTCCAGACACCCATACTGTATTTTCTCATTTTACCTGTCTAAAACCCAATTAAATTGATATTCCCCTTGAGCTTCCACTGGCCTGCATGAAGCAAAGAGATATCAATGCCATTCATGCATGGGGGGAAAATAACCCTTGGAAAAGTAAAAGGGGAAGAGGGAAAAAACACCTGAAACAAACTTTGTAGCATATGTGTTCGCAATTAATTTTCTGTCTGTCTGTCTTTGCCCCTGTCTGTCTGTCTCTCTCGCTCATCACCTCTCATTGCTTTTGTTTCTCCTCACACTGTTGCGTGAAGTTATCACTAATACAGATTTGGAATGCCTCATTTGCTCAGCTCGATTATTCCCCCACAATTTAAAACAAGTCGCATTTGGTGTGGTTTTGCCCCTAAGCAGTCGCGACCATACCACATAACCACTGTGAACACACCCTAACGGTTGCAATTTCATATGCCCCGAGTCCAGGACAAGTCTCACATCATTTAAAATCAGGTGTTTTAGTGTCTATGCACTGCTTTTGTACCCACACAATTGGGGGTAGCCATCACAATGGTGCATCCTTAGAACTTGCCTGATTGATGGGGTTCCCAGGTAGTAGCATGAGGACTAGGGTTGCCACCTCCAGCTTGGGAAA
>NW_015231310.1:0-753 GCF_001447785.1 Gekko japonicus | reverse complement strand
CAAACATAAATTATTCAAATGTAACTGCTTCTTCAGCGTTAGAGACTTTGGTTGTATCTCCTGTTTTTCTGGCATTCTCATCTCTCCCAGTTATATATCCCTTAGACAAGTTTGGAATCACACATATAAATTAGGATATTACTGCTCAATACTCAATGTGACAAGTCATTTGTGGGAGGTAGACAATAAAAATCAGTCCATACATGACTAGCAGCAGTGTAGGAGTCGCTGAGGCAGGACTCCAAAATTATCTGAAGGAAGGGGATCAAGGAGACAGGCCAAGTGACGTGGTTACTGCTCCCACAGATGTCACTGGTCCCCAGAGCAAAGTAATAATGTTGTGGGAAGTAATGATATTGCCAGCTGTGCCTACATGATCTGGTTCCTACAAACATTACCAGGAGCAGCCCTAGAGTAGCCGTGCTGTAACTCCTCCCATACCACTTCTGGTAACATAAGAATGGCTTCTAAGAAACAGTATTTATTACACCGAACATGCTATTTTATTGACAACTCAGTATCTGCCCGGACCTGAATTTATCTGATGCATCTCAGAGATATTATGGAACAGTAGGTATTTGGGAGACTGAGGTTCAAAACATTGCCTGGCCATTGCTTTTTGCATGGTTTTGTACAATCTGTTACTTCTAAACTGCTACTCTAACAATGCTACCCTTTGCAAAATAGGAAGAATATTGTCCTACATCACATGGCTACTGGAAGAAGACTGTGGCCCCTGCCACACGGCAGGGA
>NW_015231309.1:0-754 GCF_001447785.1 Gekko japonicus | reverse complement strand
CAAAATGAGTTGTAATATATAGCAATCATCCTATTGTTTCACCTTGTTGGATCTATTTTAAGAAAGTGTTTAATGTGTCTCCTTGCCTCCATGCCAATGTACTAATTTGAGTAGCACACCTCAAACAGTAACCACTTAACTCTTTGCATTCTATATTTCCCCAGGGACTCATATCCACAACCAGACGCTGATTGTAGAAACAGCAGAAACTGTAGTTATATCATGTTTTTATGTTGGGAATTCAAAATGTTGAATTTTCTCCTGTTCCCACAGTCCCAGTATTCCCACAAAACTGCAAGAAAAACACTCTTGCAAAATATAGATCACCTTGATTATTGTCATTTTACACATGAAGAACCTGAAGTACAGGGAAGTGGATGAAAAAGTGGGAAAGCTCCCTAGGAAAGAAGTCCCAAGTTATTTCATGAGCAAGTTTTAAAGTCAAAAGGTACGAAGAGAGTAATTTACATATTGTGGTGGAATCTAGCAGGGACTGAGCAACTTCTCCTTGTGTCTCTGGGGCTCGCTGTGCCATATGAATCCAGTCCTTTGCTTTATAATAATCAATCAAATAGTAACAGCCTTTACCTCCACAAATATAAGCACAGTTGCTCAGCTCAGCAGGGTGCACATTTCTGGCAGGGAAGGGAAAAAAATAAATACAAACTAAGAAATTGAACTCATTTCGCATGCTTGACCTTCAGGCAAAGAATGTCCTTTTAAAGCTTTAAGATGCTGAAATACTACATTTGCA
>NW_015231308.1:0-753 GCF_001447785.1 Gekko japonicus | reverse complement strand
CAGGAGTGTAAACTGAAGCTTTCCACACCTCTGCGTGAGGGAAAACTCTGAGAGCTTGATTTCATTTAACTCCCATTTAAAGCAACTGCACAGAGCTACACCAATAAAGAAGCCAGAAAACGGGATCGTTAGAGCTTTTTGTAAAGCAAGGTCAAAAGACAACAATACCCAAAGGTGCCCTAACTTTTCAACCTTGTTATCTTGCTAATGTAAAATGGACGATATATTTCATCAGTGACCAGGCATGTTCTTTTTAAACTTACATGCAAAAGTCTGTATCAAGAATTATAAGCAACAACAAAGAATTAAAATACCTTTTTTTAAAAAAAATTTGGAACGTAAATGCCGAAGTCAATGCAGCACCTGAAACCTCAGCGGGAAACTGATGCCGTACAAGCCAAGCAGTGCTGTTCAAAGCTTAGCACCCCAAGGACTTCAATCCATATTATGGATGTATCAGATACCCTGCAGTTGCTTATCTGAGTGAACAGCTGGGGATGTACAGTAGCAATAGGTCTGAGAGATAAACCGGGCATTGAAGATTAAAAAAGAGAGAATTTTATAAGCTTAGAATTAAAACGTTGGCTCCCGGACGATACTCACTAAAAGCCAAAGAGGGTTTTAAAGGCAGCGGTAACACGATGCTGTAAGCTAGTCCCTAATAACAGCAGCTTTGGCAGGGACAGACCCAAAGGATCTATCCGTTTTCTCCGCCATCTCCTTCCATTCCTTTGGTGTAGTGGTTAAATGTGC
>NW_015231307.1:0-754 GCF_001447785.1 Gekko japonicus | reverse complement strand
CTGGAATATAAACATTTCTTCCCTAGTTTTAACAAACCCTTGTGGAGTTTGCAGTGTCAGGGCTGTGCTTCTTTTCCTGTTGCTGACAAGGATGGCATTTGCAGTTCGATGCCCTCTAGTCACATTTACACCTAAATAACAGAGTCCAACATTATGCCTTTTCCTGTTTCCTCTTCATGAAGTACAATAACCTTAGCACAGAGGAAGCAGCAGGGGCATTTTCTTCCTTTACCCTCCATTTATGTCTTGGGTCAGGTAAGACAGCAGGCAAGAGCTTTTGCTACCAAATCCTAGAAATGACATGGTTCAGGCATTTTTACTTGATTTACACTTTTAAAGAAAGCAAAAGATGGCTGAATCAAATCAGGTTTCTTCCCTTCTCCATTTCTTGTTGCAAACTAAGCTCAAGAATTCAAAATATTTTGGTTCAGTAACAGTTACCAGTCCAGCATTCTTCAGCTTCAGAATAACAAAGTTCTCTTGTTTCTACAGGTATTCCTGAATCTCACATAACTACAATCCACAATAGTTTTCTTTTTGCTAAGCTTCTGGAATCATAAAATCTATGTACACTCCTTATTCATGGCAACTGGTGTGCTTCCCCTCATGATACTTGAATCCCATGCTTTCAATATCCAGTCTGCACAAGGTGTTGTTTCCCCCCCAAAGAAACACATAAAGATCTGTATACATAATCTGTTCTCTACCAAAAACTAGATCATACATCCTAACCAGTTTGGTGTAGTGGTTAGGA
>NW_015231306.1:0-754 GCF_001447785.1 Gekko japonicus | reverse complement strand
CGATCGATCGTCGGCTGCTTTCCCCTGCTCTTTCAGCTGCAGGCAAGAGCTGCTGAGAGCAGAGCAAATGAGGAGAGGAAACAGCCAATAAGCAGCTTCCTTGTTCTGTGCAAGGAGCAGCAAGGGCCTGCTGGTGGCTGAGTGGACAAACACCGATGTCCGTGTCTCTTCTTGCACAGGGAGAAGGTTGGAAGGGGGATTCTCCAACTATGGGTGCTTGTGGTAGTTGCTGGAAATACTTACTTCTTGCAGGCACTTTTCAGGCTTCTGTGTGAAGCCTTATTTCTTTCCAGGCTGTTGTTGGAATCGGATCATAGTCAGCCCATTGTGATTATGCAAGAATCCTTAGATATTCAAAAATAAGCTTCAGAAACCTGCAATTGAAACTCACCTTAGCTGAACTGGCCTCTCTGCAGAAGAGGCTGAAATGCCATCTGCTAACATCTGTGCGTTCGCCGCGTGATCGCTCAAAGATTTCCCCAACCCTACTTTACCCTTTTGACAATTCTCACGCTTGTACTTCACAGTCCATACAAGGAACATTTCCATTGCAGTCGATTGGTATTTCCTCCCATGTTGTAGCAGAGTAAGCATGCTGGGTTTGATCCAGCCAACTGTTCCACTGGTGAGGAGGGGAGGAAGCACCAAAAAGGCTGTGCTGGGGACTTTCTAGGGCAGAAGCCACGTGGGATAGGGGCTGCAATGAGAAAGGGAGCAGAGTGAGATTGAAGGAGATTGGATTTATACCCCGCCC
>NW_015231305.1:0-754 GCF_001447785.1 Gekko japonicus | reverse complement strand
TCTTCCCCACATGGTGACAAAGTTCTTTACATGGAAACAATTTATAATATTACAAGAACTGGTTTATAAACCATGGGTGTTACTGTACTACAGTGCAACCCTAAGGAGACTTGTACTCTTCTAAGTCCATTGACCTCAATGGACTAGGAGTGTAGCTCTGTCGAAGTTTCTTAAGGTGTGTATGTAGTTTCTTAAGGTCTTGTATGTAGCTTTACTTAGTTGACTTACTTTGCCCTCTTTGTCTTAATTGGTCTTAAGCCTCATTTATGAATTCATTTTTTTAAATTTAAATTTTGAAAGTGCTGTGATCTAATTTATTTTGCTGTTCTTAGTTAAACATCATTCACCGAAACATCCCAGCTGCAATTTCTCATACTTCATTTTATTTACATGTAATGTTTTATAAACATCTTGCTTATGACATTCATTTCTGTCAGTCAATATACACTACAAATTAAAATGCACAGTGGGGATGAGATAAATAATTTTTATCTAGTGAGAAAAAAGTAATCTTATAAACTGTTCTTTCTTTGGTTAAATAACAGCAGCTGATAAAGCCAGCTGTGCTTAGTTCTTATACAAGCATTATATTATGCAATTTAACAAAATGTATTGCTGTTCATGCAAATTCACAGCTTTAAATAATCAATTTTCTTAGCAAATATGCTGGAATGCAGAAAATTACCCCATAATTATTACAAAGGTACCTTTTTGTGCCTTTAAAAAATCCTTAACAAAGGGGAATCTCAGAGGT
>NW_015231304.1:0-754 GCF_001447785.1 Gekko japonicus | reverse complement strand
TGAGCATTTGAGCAATCGGATGTTGCTTTAGCCTTGGCAGTGCAAATTGGTTGCACTGCTGTAGCCAAAGTGGTCTTATTTGTCTTTGCACGGTTCTTTTGCATGCTGGAGAGGGGGAAAGTGTATAACTATAATGCTGTCTCACTTGCTGTTCTGGGTAACTTGCAAACATTTCCAGCTATTGGTGATTTTCGATTTTCAAAAGATAAACTTTTTTTTTCTTACAAAGGAAGTGTTAACTTCTGCTCTGTATGGATAATCAAGGTTGGAATTACGCATAAAGTGAGGCATGTGCTTAAATGTCTGTTTCATTGCTTCACCTTCTCTTATGCTGTTTGCCCCACTGTATGTCCAGTTTTAGAGAGAGAAAATTACATCAACTATTGAGTGGGACTCAAGATATGTGTGACTGGAAAAAGCCATTGTTTTAAATGTATGTACGGAACACAAGGTACAAACATTTATCAACTGCACATTTGTGGCAGGAAGACAAGACGGTGCAAAACCAACCTTTGGTTTTAAATCATGTGTTTTTAAGGAAATGGCTCAATTTGCAAGGCAGAAGAGTAGAAGGGGCCCTTTGCTGTGGCCTTGTGCAAAGGGAAGAACTCCATACACATTTTGATGATATTAACATGGTAAATCTCACGGTAAAAACTGGGAGTGTTTGCTATCCACAGATCTTGACCAAATATCAGCCTCAAATAAGTCAACAGAGTTGAGTGAAGAAGGGAATGACTTAAGCAAGGTATGT
>NW_015231303.1:0-754 GCF_001447785.1 Gekko japonicus | reverse complement strand
AATTCATTTTAGTTCATTCAAAATAGTCTCCTTTAAACATCCTTCCTTCTTCCTTTTCCGTCACGTTATTGAATCTTGTTCCCTCCATTCTTCTTCTTTTCACTTGTGCCTCTCTTCACGAGATTACGGTACTCTGTCACTCCTTCCTCTCTCTGGACCACCACATCATTCCCCGTCGACTTGCTGCCCACCTCCTTGTTTCCGTTTTTTCCTCAGTAAGGGCAAAGTGCTGTGTCACCCCCACCGAAGCTGTGGTCTGTGTTAAAGGGGCAGCTTAAGATGAGAAGAAAAATGGAAAACAAAAGAAAATTATGTAGTCTTTGAATTCTACTTTCTGAAGGGTTTAACACATCCTAATCCAATCAGCAAAAGAGGTAGGGTCTATCTGAGTTTTTATTTTGTTAGCCGCTATATCGAACACCTGCTCATATGCTTACCAGATGTTCTTTTGTTTTCCCCTGCGTTTCCCCCTTTTTGGCTTCCCGCCTATTATCCCCACCCTTTTCTAGAGGTGATATTGAGTAACAATACTTAGCTTCGTTTATTGTATATTTCTTCTTTTGAGTTGCTAAAACGTAGACTCCTCTGGCTCTGCTGGGCTTTCCTACTGCTCGTGCAGGTGAAAATCTCGTCACGCTGGGCATCCTGAAGGCTTCCCGCTTTAGGAGCAACCTGTACTGCTAAAGGGGGACTGCCACCCCCTCACTTTGGTTGATGATTCCTTACAAAGGCTCTCTCTACGGGGAAGCACTTT
>NW_015231302.1:0-754 GCF_001447785.1 Gekko japonicus | reverse complement strand
AAAGATAACAAGCTATAAAACCAGGTGGAGGGAAAATAGCGATTTAAAAACCAAAACAAATTTAGAAAACAATTACAATCAGCATAATAAAACAAGCCGTAAACCAACGAAACACAACTCAGATTTCCTCTTCCCTAAATAATTGTCACTGATCTGTGCTTCACATATAAACATGTATGCTTCATATAAATGGGTGCTGGTGTTTCCTAGGCACATGATTATCATGGGTAATTTGTGAATAACATGGTAATATATGTAACTGAAAAATGGCAAAGATCACAACCGGGCTTATCCATATGGTAACATCATGCACATGCAACAAACAGCTGTATCACAGAAATCAGAACCCACATCGCTGCAGCTTTGTGAGTCCGTTGGTCCAAATAGACCAAAATGGTCTTTTCTTTGGCTGGCAGTAGCTGCTGTCCAAGGCCTTTTCCAGCTCAGGTACCAGACATTCCTTTAAATGGAGATGCCAGTGATCGAACCTGATACTTGGTGAATGGTAAGCTTGCCCTCTACCAGGAGAGCTATATCCTCCTGAAGCTATAGCTTCCCCTAAGCCTATGGTAGGATGACCCAGGAATTTGAATGGGAAGCTACAGAAGTGGAACATAAGATACTCACTGGTTTCCCCAGGGAAGCTTATCACAGACTTTTTAGGGCACAGTGAAATTTTGAATCACACATCATGCTAGGACATATTATAGGGAATATTCTCCCAGTTTCATGAATTGAGGCAACCAAGATCTCA
>NW_015231301.1:0-754 GCF_001447785.1 Gekko japonicus | reverse complement strand
AGACGTTTTTCTCCAGGCCTGTTGGCAACATTAGAGGCTGGAGGTCTTTTGATTATAATGTGAAAGAAATTCTACCTCCTGTTCTGCTCCAAACGATAGGCTTGGAAGACGGCTCGCCAAAGATTCTTCCAGCATAAAAGAAATAAAATGTCCCTGCCCACCCATATAGGGAATGAATGTATACATTTTTAATAAAGCTGCAATGATCTAGTTCTGGGGAGATATAAAATGATTTCAGAGGTGTTTGGGTAAGTTCAGAGGTGGGTTTTTCTCCCCTAGAAATTGGTAAGATCTGAAGTGAAATATGCAGTATGCAACGGACCAGGGGTAGGAGTCTGCATCTAGAAATTTGCATCATAACCCAAAATGCTGCTTTTTGTCATCCTCTGACCTGTGCTTTGTGTTGTTCCTCAAGTGTCCCACAGAAGTTCATTTGGGGGTGATGAACTCTCGCCTTGCCTCACGGTCCAGCACTCCTGCCCCTTCTATTATCCTGCCAGGGTGACAGATTGGCTGACACGTTACCAGCTGCAAGGACCCAGCTGCTCCGTTACTCTGCCAGGGCAGCCCAGAGCTGTTTCGCATCCCTTCTACCTTTCTGTCTGTTAAAAAGGAAAGGAAAGAGAATGATAGTGCTGCTCCATTTCCATTGCAGTACTGTTGCTCATATGGAATAAGACAATTGCAGTCTGCTGCACACTTAACTTGGAAGTGAGCCCCTTTGTGGTAGGACTTACTTCTGAGTAAACCTGCA
>NW_015231300.1:0-754 GCF_001447785.1 Gekko japonicus | reverse complement strand
GCCCTGAGCCCACTCGCGGGGAGGGTGGGTTAAAAATATTAATAAATAAATAAATAAATTTTTGCTTGGGAGGAGACAGATGGAGCATTGGTTTCAATGGCACTCGTGTCTGATTTCCAGGGAAGTTTCAATGTTGGGAACAGATGTCACGAAGCAACACTATTTGATGGATTGCGTCCCCCAATTGGCTTTTGGCTTTGGTTCCCTAATAGAGAGATCGCGGGGTGGAAGGATAGTTTTTGTCTTATCTACAAATGCTACATTACTACAAGAGCCAGTACGATATGATGGATGGACTGGGTTATAGGAAGCCATTTGAAATTTAAATGGAACGACTGAAAATCCATCTAAAGTGAAATTTAGAATGATTTGTGAGGTTCTCCTCTGGCAAAAATACCACACGGTCATAGAGCGAGAACAGACTTTATCCAGTCCAAATCGTGCTCAGTGAAGAACATCGTATATTGGAGCGTTCCTGACAGACAGCTGCCCAGCCACTGCCTGAAATAGATCCTCCCATCTTGCTGGCACCCGCGGGGACTGGGGGTGCCACAGCAAGTGTTGCCTTCAGAAAGAGGGCAAGTGGCACCCCTAGTTCCTCCCTGACATTCAGTCGGAATCTACCTGTTAAATCATCTTGCCCTCTGGAACAGCAGGCAACAAGCCCTTGCTCAGTTCCACGTGGATAGCCTTTCAGGTAGATGAAGAGCACCATCACATCTCACCAGCGGTCATTTCATAGAAAAAGAGGCGC
>NW_015231299.1:0-754 GCF_001447785.1 Gekko japonicus | reverse complement strand
GTGAAATCCATTTTTTTCTTGACACCATTAAAATGTTGCCCTTTCATCAAAATGGCCTGTAAGAACACAGTGGTCCACCAGAGTCCATCTGGGAACCTTTTGATGCTGCTGGATCTTAGCGATGGCAAAAGTGTTCCTGGAGCAGCCGTGGCTCCGCGACCTGCTTGGCCTTGAGATTCTCCGTTGGCAGCTTGCTCCTCTCTCAAAGGCAGGGTAGGATTTCTCACTTCAGAAATAGCACTTCCGCTTTCTGTGAATGAAGTATCTCCAGGAAGCTGCATCCTCTTTCCTTTCTCTCAAAGAGGGCCTGGGGAGTTCAGGCTTTGAAAGAGAGAGTCACGTGCCTGTGCTTTCAGAGCTCTCCGAAGTGGAGGTCGGGGATAGATGCTATTTCTGGTCTGGTTCTCATCTTGGCCGTGGGGGTGGGGTGGAGTTAACGGTAGTACTGAGAGGAGGAGTGATACAGGCACAAGCAGGCCCAGGAGGAGAACGCGAGCCTGGAAGCTGGCGAGAAGCCGTGGCTGCAGCTGGCGTGGCACCTTTTCCTCTCCTGGATCTGTTGCTCCCCTCCACAACCATGCGCAGCCTCAGCCATTTGCCCTGTCCCTTGTACTTGCTATGAGATGGGCACGGATACAATCAGCTGCACCTAAAGCTACACAAATGTGTATAAATTTGCATTAAATATGTTACACAAAGAGATTTTTGAGGATGTTAGTGGAATCCCTTATTAACAGAAGAAAGGAAGGCCGAG
>NW_015231298.1:0-754 GCF_001447785.1 Gekko japonicus | reverse complement strand
TTATGGAATTTAAGGAGGCTTAAAGTTCCTGCTGTCTCACCTCTCCCTCCCTTCTGCAGCTCAAAATTCTGTTCTTAAGGGTTCCTTATTCTCAGAAGCAGCATTTCAGCCACAGCAGGAGAGGGGAAGCAAGAAAATCAAGCTTTGTGTGTCAGAAATCCTTCAAGCCACAGCTGGATCAAAACCACTGACCAGATCCAGATGAGCTGAGCTTCAGCAAGGTTCCTACTTTATGTGCTCTCCATCTATTCCCTGTTTCAGGGCTCACTACAGAGTTGCCTAATTAAAACAGTTTTCTGTCAAGATAGTCAATGCTGCTGTCTGAAAAATCAGATTCTTCAAGGTTCCATCCCATGACTCTCCAGATTAGTTCAAGTTTTGCCCGGTCCACCTGTTTCTCCCCTGGCTCTGCCTCTTGGTTCCATCTAGGGAACCAGTATACTTCACATGAAAAATTGGCAGTCCTGGCCCTAATTTAGAGCAAACCGAGCTCTGTGATTAAGCTAGAGCATAGACGATCCAGTCATTTCACTCACACAAACCTTTTCAGTTTCCTACACACAAAAACTAGAGGAAAATATCCAAGTTATTATAGAAAATTGGATTGTGGGGCTGTTTTCCAAAATGGCTTGCTATATTTTGAGAATAATACACATCCAGCTGCCTTATCGTGGTTCTCAAGCAGAGGTTTTCTGTATCACCTGCTACCAGATCCTTTTTATGAAGTGCCAGGGTTTGAACCTGAGACCTTCTG
>NW_015231297.1:0-754 GCF_001447785.1 Gekko japonicus | reverse complement strand
TTTTTTATTAGCTCGCTCTCCCCTTCTCCTCCACAAACACAAATAAACAGAAACTCTGGGTGAATTTTTATTTCAATTAGGTTAATCCGAGCGTGTAAGCTGTAAAGGGAGATATCAAAGGGTTGCCCCGTATGGTGCCTCTTGGTAAAATAATCAGCTTTGATGTTGTTCTTTTGATAGCTCGGAGAACTCTGAGCTTTCAGTAAAGAAGCAGCTCTTTTGGATTTGCTGTCATTGGACACGGTCTGGCCAATTTAAGGAAAATTTCCCTTCCTTACATCTGTAAAGGTCTATTGCTATGCAGCAACATTTACTGAGCATTCGGCTTTTAAATGCTGCTCAAACCGGCACAATACTGAAAACCAGACGTGAGCCTGGGAAAATACGTGAAGCTCAAAAGGCAGGGCAGAGCCTACATTGCAACAATGAAAATAACAGAATCAAATGGTCAAATCTCTTACTAGGGATAACCCCCAGCTTTAGGGGGACAAAATTCCAGGGGTACCAGATGCTGCGGATACATGGAGAACCAGGGAAAGGGCTAATGGTGCGCAACTATAAATTCAGCAGCCCCTTCATTGAGTACTGCATGATCTATTTCTCTGTTTAGAACCGCTGTATTCCACTCTTCTTCAAAAGAGTTCCTGGAAATGTATTTTAATCCTCACAGCAACCCTGAGAGGTGGGTTAAACGAAAAGAGAATGACTACACCACGGTAAGCAGGTTAGCTTCATGGCAGAGTGAGGATTTGAA
>NW_015231296.1:0-754 GCF_001447785.1 Gekko japonicus | reverse complement strand
AAGTCTCTTGCTCCTTTGGGGCAGACGCTTCTTCACCCTCAAAAGATCTTGTCTAGTGTGAGTCCTTCAGCTATTTTTCAGAGGCTGAAGGCAGGACATTGCCTATGAAATCCTCATATATTTAGTATTCTCCTCACCCTAACACAACATGATTCTGAGAAGGTATCCTGTTATAACATAGGTGCCCATGACAGAATGTAGATGTTACCATGTTATGATCTTAAAATTCTGCAATTGTAATCTACTGTATGTTGATGATGATACTACTAAGTCAATGTTTGGGGAACTGCACACAATGTCTCTCAGATGTTCAAGTCATTCATTCCAGTCCATTTTTTATTCCCATAGTACATTTTAAGGATCATATTTACAATATTTCTATGAATGAACCACTATCTATATATGTTGGAGATTTAAAATTGTCACCGACTTGCTAGCATAGTTGGTTCCCTTTGTTTGTTTCATTACTTGCTCAGAATTAACTACTCAGTCCTTTTACAATCACTTCCCTCTCAACCCCCCCTTCTTTGTCATTGCTTTACAGTTCTGCCCCCAATGTTGCCCCTTGTGTTATTATTTGCATATTATATTCCAGTGGCATGGAGTGATTAATCTATGTTAGTGCCCTGATGCTTTTTAATAAACAGGACTTGACCCTGTGTGATATCAAAATTCCCCCAGATATAATATTGTGTAAAAATAAATACATTTCAAGATTATGTGAGTTATATAAAATCTCAAAGGTTTTAAAATG
>NW_015231295.1:0-754 GCF_001447785.1 Gekko japonicus | reverse complement strand
AATAAATCCCATCCATCACCACAAAAAGTTAATTAACAATCTTCCAAATTTGGGGCAGGGACGACTGACTCCCCCCAAAGTACAGCAGCGGGCTTAAGAACCACCAAAACCAAAGCTTTTACCCACAAAACCCGTCATGTTTCTAGTCCAAAATTCCAAAAGGGTTGAACCCAAAGTTTCCATTTTGTGAATCTGGAGGCTCCCTCCAATGCAAACAGCTTTCCTCCAAAGGAACAGACATTTGCCAATAGAAGGCTTGGCTGTTAGTGTAAGTGGGAACTCTAGATTCACTCTCCAATTATTTTGGGGTAACGTCTTGAATATCTCTGAGAGGAAAGGCAACACATAAATACCAAAAAGGAACAGAGCCACATATGTAATGAAGCCACAGTATGGATGGTCTAACAGTGCCCCCAAAACAACACCTTACACAGCATAATTGCTAATTCAGGCCCGTCATGGTCACTGCTTCTAAGGGTTAAACTAACTGGGAGATCTGTGTCTGGATCTTGACATTATTTTTACAGCTCAACTGCAGCTGTAACTTTAATCCAAGCACACCCGGATAGAAGGATTTTGAAACTCTCTCCCCTCTCTATGAGTGACTACAATTTAGCTGTTAAGTCCTGGAAAGTTCCAGCCACACATTTCCCCACATCTCATCTGTTGACACTAAGAAACACAAACCCGGGTAATAAAGCAGTGTCAGCTGTGCACACAGAAAATCTCTACATGGAAAGAGTAATAATGTGCC
>NW_015231294.1:0-754 GCF_001447785.1 Gekko japonicus | reverse complement strand
ATATTTTACTTAAGGGGGAAAGCACTGTCTTTAGAAAGGTTAACATAAAGGTCAGTGGGGAAGAATCCTGTATGTGCTAAAACAATGCAGATTACTGATAAAGAAAACAATAACCATTATAAAGTTAAAATGCAGACAGCATAAGATGCTATACTAATATCAGTGAGAGTTCTACCACTGATTTCTATTGGACCAAATGGGATAAAAATTTAAGAAGGAAAGTTCTTCCAGTTTAAAAAAAAAACTCATTTAATTAAAATGTGCTCCATTGAAATAATTGCCAAAGGATATATAAATAAATTAAAGGATAATTTATTCAGCTACTGGTAGAAATGGCTACTATGAAATGTCACATGAACTGATGCTTGAAAATATTACAGAGAACAAGCATTTCCAGTAACAACATTGTGCTCATTCAAGAAACAAGCATAATACATAATTATTATAGAAACTGAAAAGGTTTTATGATAGTCTTGGTAGTATATCCTTTTCCTTTCTCAATATCATTTCTTGTTTTCAAACTGGTAGTGTAAACACCCATGGAAGCAGCTAGAAATGAAAATGCCTTATGATACAGATTCTAAAATATATTTCTTGAAGGTGTCATAGTTGTTTTCATTGACTGTAAAAAGGAAATAATATTAGCCAATAGTTCTTTAATTGCAGTATTCTAATAAAGTAATTTAATGAGAAGCTATTTGTGATGGTAATTGTTCAAATTCAATTGTATCTGTCAGATATTACAAAAATATTT
>NW_015231293.1:0-754 GCF_001447785.1 Gekko japonicus | reverse complement strand
CTAGGTTGCCTTTGTGTGATTGTGTGGAAGGGGCTGCAGGTGTGAATATGTGCTTGAGTGCTGAGGGGATGTGTGTTGGGTTGCCAGCATCTGAGTGCTGAGGGTTTGCTGAGCAAGCTGCCTCGGAGAAGCACTTGCCGGCCTTTGGCTCGAGAAACCCAATGTGACAGCCGTGGAGGTCCCGGGTTATCTCGCCCAGGGCTGGCCTATAAATACCAGCTTGGTGCTCAAGCCGTCTGGCTCGAGATTGTTTCCCCTTCGCCTTCTCTTTCTCCCGCCCCACCCCGTCTGCTTCCTTTTTGCCTGGCAACATCCGAAGCTGAAAAACAGCCTGAAAAAAGTGTGGCTTATGCAAAAGGCAGGTGACCCCATTGGAACCGGGGCTAAAAATACAAAAGATGACTCAACTTGTGTGGCGGAAGAAGACAGAGTGCGCGGCTCGAGGAACTGGGGTGGCCAGCAGAGCCCTTAACGGAAAGGCTCCAGAGAGCAGCTGAAGTCAATGAAAGATGACCTAAAGCCCAAGAAACGAAAGGACTGGCAGGGGGAGAAAGGCAAAGGTCACGCTCAATAGGACGGGGAGGGAGTACGATCTATTGCAAAAGGCCACCAAATGAGGGGAATATTTAAGCACTGCAGCCTGACATTTGCAGTGCGGAATGCTCGGACATGCAAAGAGGGGAGAAGGCCGAGGCAGCTGATTGGTTTCCTGGCTGATTGGTGTTGGTCATGCTGACTCTTCTAAGCTGAGTTA
>NW_015231292.1:0-754 GCF_001447785.1 Gekko japonicus | reverse complement strand
GTCCATGTAACTAAAATCAAAGGCTAGATAAAATTAATAGTTTCTTCACTGTCCTTGATGCTGACAGACTGCATGGGTAGGAAATGAAAGGGATGCAAAGCAAGGTGGCAGATATTTGTTTATTCAATAATTCAAAATATATATGGATTTCCTGTCTTGAGGCAAAACAAAAAGCTAAATATGTGGAAGACTAGCCCCTCTAAATAGTACTGCGGCCTTGTCTCCTACCTACACGTACATTCTTGCTTTATAATCACCTCTTGATTGGCTAATGTAGCTTTTCTTCCACCCAATCCTGTGTCCAGCTACAGCAAACACATTGGAGCAGACGCTGTTCAATCCCATGTACTTGGCAACAGCATGTGGAAATGTGGAGAAGGAACAAAGAACCTCAGTAGCAAAGGGGATACGAAAATCTACTTAAAACGCATGCAATGTTCACTATCTAATTATTTACCCTACTTCCCAGCAACTCTGACATCATATGTGTATTTGTAAATTTCCCATTAGATAAGTCTGCTTCCTCACCCCAGACAAAGAGAGACAGGAATGGACCCTGGCTTCTTCAAAGCTTTACAAAGTCAGCCTTTTAAGCTCTGGCTATAATAAATGCCATAGCAACTATATTCTCATCCTTTCAGCTACAGGGACAGTGAGAATCCCTGCCTCAGTTTTAGGATGACATCTTTCAGGCAATTCAGGCTATGTTAAAGGTAAAGGAAACTGACACTCCATGACTTCAGAGAGAAAAAAA
>NW_015231291.1:0-754 GCF_001447785.1 Gekko japonicus | reverse complement strand
TCGGACTTGGTACTGAATTCCCATCCAGTCATTTATCCCAGCCTCTTTTTCCGGGATAAGGCTGTTGGGAAGCAGTTTGCGCACGCGCACACGGAGGGGAAGAGGCGGGGCGGGATGGTTGAGCGTGCCCAGGACGTTAGTCTACGTCACTGCGCGTCTGCGGCTTGTTTTCCCTTCCCGGCAGCCATCTTGACTCCTCTCGCGTGTGTGCGCTGAGCTCCCCGCTTCCCTCCGCGGCCTCCGGCTCCTAGGCTCGCCCAGACCGGGCCACTTCCTTCCGAGAAGGTACATCCTCCTCCCCCCCTCCCCCGGGCAGGCGGGTGCTGGCTGGGTAGAAGACTCGGAGGGCCTGACGGGGGAGGAGAGGCCGCGGCTTCAGCGCAGAGCGAGTCTCCGAGTTTGGTGCTGAAACCCGGGCGAGGTTTCCCCGCTCTCGCTTAGGCCTTGCGCAGCACCCCCGCCGCTTCCCTGGCTGGGTCTGTGTTGAGCAGGGAGCTTCCTCGCGATCTGCAGTCCCCTGTGGCCTGGGCGGGCCTGGTCTGGGTTGCCCTGCGAGTTGTTCGGGCCTCCGGGAAGCGTTGAGGCACCGCCCAGATACCAGCCTAACTATCCTTCCCGTGTTGTTTCTCGCCTTTAGATGAAAGAAACGATCATGAATCAAGAAAAGCTAGCTAAGCTCCAAGCACAAGTGCGCATCGGAGGAAAGGTAAAAGTGGCGGTTCTCCGGTCCTCGCCCCGCATGTTGTTTTGTGCA
>NW_015231290.1:0-754 GCF_001447785.1 Gekko japonicus | reverse complement strand
ACCTCATCATCAACCTAAACTTTGTCTATCTTGCAACCTCTCATAGGTTAAATCGTCTGACAAAAGACTTTGATACAATTGTAGGCGCATTAAAAAAATCAAAGACTGGTCTTATGGAAGTCAGTGAAGACAACACTAAAATTCGAAGATCTCCAAACAAACCTCTGCCAGAAGTCACTGAACAATATAAAAACTCAGTTAAAAGCAGATCAGTCTATATTGTAAGTGCAAATGATCTCGTATTCAGTGTGTTTCAGACTTGCTATCTTCAGGGATCCTTTTTGTGCTCAGGAACCCTGTGTTTTGCAGAGGATTCTAGGGACTCTTTTAGGACATGCATTCAGTTAGTGTGAAGCCATATTCATTGGGCTGTACTCTTGTTCCGGGAGACCTTAGAATTGCCCAGTGCACTATGAGAGAAGTCTAGTTATTATGGACAAGCAGTATTTCAGGGAAGAAACAAATTAAGCTCCTGAGAAAACCCCACCATTCCCTGAAACACACTCTGAAGATGACTGGTCCATGGTTATTTCAAGTATTACTGGCACGGAACACTTAAAAATTGAGTTTTTATACTTTGTTATACAGCTTGAAAATATGCAGATTTGCTTGTGTTTTTTGCCAGTTTTGCATAGTTTATGCCTTTGCTGTTGGCCACAAGGAAACAGAAAGAACTATGAGCTCTTCCTGCATTGCTACCTCTAGTGTCTACACACTTGAAATTAGAGGTTCTGAGAATGCCACATTGCAACAG
>NW_015231289.1:0-754 GCF_001447785.1 Gekko japonicus | reverse complement strand
GGGGGAAAATGTGTGGTTTGACTTTAACTATAGTAAATGCCATCCCTGCTCTTCCCTCTCCCCGCCATTCTATTATGCTCTTTGTTCTTTCATCATGTCTTTCTGCTTTTATCCTGCAATTGCAACAAATCAGAACAGAGTTTCTGCCATGAAATTGAAGTATTTAAGTGCTCTACCACCTCCATCTAGCTCCCCCCTGCTCTCCTCCCAATGTAGAAGAAAGATCTGTGTTAAGGAGTGTTGCAAACAACCTCAACTCCCTTAGTCATCCTGATGTTTGCAACATAGATGCCAGAATTCAGGAATGAATTCAAGTTGTGTAGAGTTGGCTTCTGATCATATAGTTGTATTTAGATATTTGGGAGAAAAAATGTTTTAATCTCACAATAGCATACTGGCCTTCCTGCCCATGAACAGTCAAACTTTTCTCAACTGCTGCTTTGAAATGGTCTTCCTTCAGTTGTACAATAACTTTGCTTTTTGGCAGTGGCTAGGGGTTGAATCCTGTGGAAAACCTTGCAGAAGGAGTTGGTATAGCAGATGTTTCCCTGCCTTCTACATTCCCTCATCAACCTGCTGCTTGTCCTGAGTGGTTAAGAGTCCTTTGTAAACAAAATGACTATTCTATGAGGGCTACAAGGGGGAGAAGAAATCCAGTGAATTTAGACTGTGGAAGTGAATTGACAGTTGTTCAGTTTTCCCTCCTCACTGCAATACCCCACATTGTAGTGCATTTTCTTCATGAGAGTCCCCC
>NW_015231288.1:0-754 GCF_001447785.1 Gekko japonicus | reverse complement strand
AAATTATATTTCTCTTTTGTACCATCTTATGTTGCTATCCTGTGCTGAAAATAGGGTAAGTTCTTTCCACAGGCTGAAAATAAATTCTAATGTAACTTTTCTTCTCTGAAAGTTCTTCAAACAATGCCAATTGATTCATAGATGTTCACTTGTATTACTTAAATTACTTGTTATTTCACAATGCTGTCTACTGAAATGTAGTCTTTGACCTGGGTTTTCCCGCTTTAGCTTCAGGTATCTTTCTGGGTAAGCTGCCAATTCCAGCAAAATATTTTCATGAGTCTGCCTTTTTGAAAATCTGTTGAAGAGCAGTGCTATGGTTTAAAGCATTACATCAGAACTGGTACTTAAATGGCCTTATTTTCATAGGAACTATATGAACCTTCAACTGGGTATATTAACAGTATTAACTTAGAATACATTTGACAGATTACTGCCCTCCATGCATATTACAGCTAGTTCAGCTTTTGCGTCTATTTCTTTACCCTTATCAAGTTGCACTGAAGCTCTGTTTCATTTCACTATTTTAGGAGAATGACTGTATTCTTGTGATATTCGTCTTTCTAACGGCTAGTGTTAAATGGCAATATTCTGTATTATATGATTGATCATGATCTACTTTTTAAATACTATTTTGCCATTTTATATACATATGAGGGAAAACCATTGTGTGTGTCAGAACATTCTCTTTGCATTGTTCTTTCAAAGATCAGAAGCCTGCTTGAACAAGGATGATACTGCTTCTGTACCCTGC
>NW_015231287.1:0-754 GCF_001447785.1 Gekko japonicus | reverse complement strand
ATGGAATCTCAAGATAAATAATTTCATATGTACAAAAGTAAGTGTATTTTGAACATATTAAGCCAAGGCACTGTATAATTGTCAGGAGACAAGAATGCACCCACAGCAGACCGGTGGTAGACGGATCAACCACCCTTTCGGGTGATTACCACAATGAAGGAAACTATCACTGCTTCATCAGTTGAGTGATGGTCAAAGAGGGAAGCAATGCAAAATTTATTATATGATGTTTCAGGGGTTGGAAAACAGAAGGAATGTACGTCAGCTTCCAGACACCTTCCAAGTCCTACAAACAGGACAAAAACCCATTTGTAGCCAACATATTCCCCCTCAGCCCATAGGACACAACCCAGCATATCATCCCTCGAAGACTGTAGAAGGTCCAAGACATCACCCCAACAAGATATAATTACTGCACTGTCAGAGCCAAGCTCAAACCAGACCCTCTGCATACTCTAAGCAGAAAGGCAGATGCATTTGCTGTGAAGATACATGCTTGGCATGGTCATACAAAGCTGAGGGAGGAGGGCTTTACTTACTGTTTATCCAGCCTGCAAAAAGGTTGGAAGATCAATCATGAGAAGTCTGTCCTCTTTATCAATGCATGTTGCATTTAGGCTGGTACATAGTGAAAGATAAAATACTGTTGAAATGTCAACCTCTTGAGCCCCCATCTTCAACTTCCACACCTTTGAAGGCATAAAAGCAATACAAATAGCAACACAGTGTCACAGATGTCCCTTTTGGGGAGGCT
>NW_015231286.1:0-754 GCF_001447785.1 Gekko japonicus | reverse complement strand
TAGAAAAAACATTTCAAAATGTGATCCTCCCCCAGCAGTTTAAAATGGTGCTATCTATGTGTTATACCACCTCAGGATTCTGCACCTCATTCTCCTGCATCCATCAACTGTGCCTTAGTTGTTTGCACAGTCATGTTGAATATTTGGATATCTTCACACAGCTAACAGTAGTCTTAGATCAGTTTGGTTGGTGCTTGTGCTGTGTGCATTAACAAAACAAGTCAGCTTCGAGATCATTGTAGAAGACTGTTTTGCAGAACCTGGAATGACCTCTTACATCCATCTGTTACCCAGTTACTTATCTGGGCCTACACATGCAGCATACTTTCTAGATATAGACAGAAGAACAATTCTGTATCGCCAGCATATTGAACTAATTTAAGCCATGAGAACTACTCTTTGTATGTGCTGTATGGTTTCAATGAAATGTTGTCTATCATGTTATTGATACAGATACTGATTTTTACCTTCCACCCTTCAGATCAGAGATGGAAACAATGTGAATTCTCCTTCTTTGGGGAAATACTGTGGTGTCACTGCACCATCAATCATTCAGTCGACCCAGAACTATCTCTACATAAAATTCCGAGCATCCTCTGTTACCAGCCTCGGCTTCATGGCTGAATACAAGTCTTTAGATGTCGGTAAAGGTTTTTCTCTACTTTGTTACCAGGTTATCAGGGTTCACACAATGAAAGCCATTTAAATTTGTGTTGGGATTACTAGTGGGCTAAAATAGGCAATGCAATCTCTC
>NW_015231285.1:0-754 GCF_001447785.1 Gekko japonicus | reverse complement strand
TTTTCTACAAAAAGAGCCCTGGACAATGACACCCAAAAGTGACAAATACTGAACCCGACCAGATGTGTTTCGGCCCAACTGGCCTTCCTCAGTGCTCAAGCTAATAACATTGCAATGTAGCTCCTGACATAATATAACATTCATTTATCATAAACTGACCAAGATGAAGTTATTCTGATAATTGTTTATGACCAACGGAAATAATATTGATCAAAAACCTCATTCTTGAGAATTCACAGTAACAGTGAGGTACACTTATTCCTATAGCAATGATTCATTCATGTCAGAAAAAGTCTGTAAAGCCAGTGATGTCACTATTCAACTAACACAGCTACCCATCTGAAACTGTTTAACCCTAAAAACCCTTAAAATGGGAGGTTTCCAAGGTTTCTGTCTATCTGGGTTGGATACAGAGTAGAAACAATGGCTTTTTATTATGGGAGGAAGCCTCTTGAGTGACTGAAACAGAGGTCACCAGACAAAGTCTATTTAATGACTTGTCGGTGGCAGTGAAGAGTAATCCTAGTTGTGCTAGGGAATGTAGGAATATAGGTGGAAAAGACAGAGAAAACACCTGCTTGGGGTCTAGAAACTTGAGATCTGGGTCGGCAGACTAAATTCCATATTCCTGTGGTCAAAACAGGTGCCTGTAGTGTCCATTTTAACACTAGGTTTACGAAAATCATTAATTGGTCCAGTCTATGTGGGTCAAGAAGCAACAGTTCGAACCAGACATGGAACAACTGATTGGTTT
>NW_015231284.1:0-754 GCF_001447785.1 Gekko japonicus | reverse complement strand
AATTTCCCAAACTAGAGCTGGCAGCCATATGAAGTAAACTACTCTACTGACGAATGAGCTACTGCTGTTTGAAAATCTGGGAACAAAGCTTCAGCAGCTGTGAAACACACTGGACGACTCTGGCAACTCACTTTCTTTCTGCCTAATTTACTTAACAGGGTTGTTGTGAAGCTCAGTCGCTGCTGAGAACTCTTTGGAGAAAGGTTAGCATACACACGCAATACGTAATTCACCAAACCTATTGATCTTGAGAAACTGGACATTAAATATTTTTACGACCCGTTCTCTTGGACTCGTTCTTACACTATTCCAGCGATTAGAATAGCCGGTATTTGGCGAGATAGCCATTTCCCCTTTACCCAGTGACGTCATCGAACGCGTTCTCTGGGATGCCAAAAGCGTTCCTTGGCACTTTTTCCTGCTTAATCCGAGGCGGAGATTGTAACCCGCCCCTCCTCCTCCACCTCCATGTACTCCTCCCCCATTTTGCTTCCCAAGGCGCTTTTGGCCAGTACAGGGGAGGGGGAGAAAAGCAGAGAGCTAAACGGCTGCGCTCGTCCCCGAGCGCTTGCTTTGTCACGCGCATGGTGCGTGGGCAGGGCTTCCAGGGAACCTCGCGGAAGAAACGGAAACGTTCACCAGGTCCGTCCCGCGCACGCGCAAACCCGGCTAGGCCTCGGGGGCGCGCGCGCTGAGCCGCGGCGGCGGGCAAGACGAGGGAAAGGGGGGAGGGAGGGAAGGAAGGAAGGGAAAG
>NW_015231283.1:0-754 GCF_001447785.1 Gekko japonicus | reverse complement strand
GCTCAAAGAGGATATATGGTTTATAAGTACAAAACACAAAGAATAAGATATATCCTTGGTAACTGGAGAGATACTCCTGTGTTTTTATGTTGGAGGGGGAGAAAGTTTCATGGCATTACTCTGTACATGGGAAAAGTACAGTCGGCTTAGAAATCAATTTGAGAGCCATTGTAGATGGAATATTGATGCACAATGTTATACTTTCAACTTCCTTCTTTAATCTTTTATTTGTGAAGTCTCCCCACCCCCTTCCAGAATCATCACTGCCTACGATTATGGAAGACACCCTTAGGTAAAATTCCTCTCTTGTACAATCACGAGAGCCTCCATCTGTACTATCCTTGGGATAGATGGCATCTGTTTGGTTTACGGTTTAATCTCGTCTCTGCAAAGTGTTTCTGACACCCTTTGCTTGGTGACTCTCCTTTTATAGAAACGTTTCTTGCGAGAAACCAGTTTTGACAGCTATAAATAAATCCCTGGATTAATTGCCTTTAAGACCGCAAGAGGAAAAAGCACATCACGCGCACTTCCAAAGCCTCGCCCTGCCTCTTTGCACAATAGCTACAAGACTATTCGCACCTCCTTGGACGAGATAATCCTCTTTGGTGACGCCTAAATGAATGAAAACGCTTCTTTGCGACCCAAAGAGGCTATTGTCATATTCCTTAGACACAGGAGGAAGAAGGGCATGATACTGAACCGCAGCCACGCATAGCAACCCCCAGGGTTCCCAACCTCCAGGTGGCGGCTG
>NW_015231282.1:0-754 GCF_001447785.1 Gekko japonicus | reverse complement strand
AGGTCCCAGGTTACAAGCCATGAGCCCTTAAGCTCTTGCCCTTCGGCTTGTGCCCAAGGACTCCTACCTTCGACCCCACCTATGCTAGATACTGGCAGGACGAGGAGGAAAACGGACAACCTAGATGGGACTCAGCTCCTGCTAGCTTGCTGCAGAGGGATTAATTCATAATCTTTGAGTCACTCCTAACTTGATGAGTTTGTAAAGACATTCATCTGCTGAAGCATGCCACCTGTGATGGTCTAAACTGGAATGATTATTAAACTGGAACAACTAGACAAACCATACTGAACCTCCCGGCTTTTTTGTTCCTCAGATATTCCTTGTGGCCCTATCAGGGAATGCACGGCTGATTGTCTCCTCGCCTTCCAAATACACGGAATACTGATTGATGGTCGGTGTCAGGCAGGCACAAGATGCAGGACTGCTGCTAGTAAACCTTCCCTTAGGGATATTTGCTTCACTGTTGCTAATTCCTTTCCATTACTGTAAGCGATCAGATTGAAATCGAAGAGGAAGACTTCTCTCAAAGGAAAACGGTTTTTGCCTTCTCCCGTGTCTGTCGGAAACCTTTACAGATGGGACGCTGTCTTTCGCCTTAGGTCTGCCTTCCAAAATCAAGTAATGGTACATTTCCCCACCCTAAAGACCATTCTTTTCTTCCAAACATTCAGCAAGTACAGCTAAAATTGAAGGGAAAAAGAAAAGGCAATGGAAAGGCTTTACGTTTCCTTGGCAGTAAGTAATTCCCATT
>NW_015231281.1:0-754 GCF_001447785.1 Gekko japonicus | reverse complement strand
TGCCAGGGATTGAACCGGGGACCTCCTGCGGCTGAGCCACAGCCATGAAGATACCTTGCCTCAAAAATAAGCTTTGTGAGGAGGAGTGAGGAGGAGGAAGGGAAGGCAGAAGAAACCTCTCTGAACAGCAGGCAAAGTGACTTGCTCGAAACTGCTTCCTTCCTACTGAAGCCAGTGGCAAAGTGACTTGCGAGATTGTGGATGCCGCACTGAAACTCCAGAAGGGGGTTTTTTTTTGGCAGGGAAAGTGTGAGTCGCTGGACCCCCACAATCCCGTCTCTCGTCAGGGCAGGGTCTGGCGCTCTGAGGAAAGGAGAAGGAAGCCCCGTCCCGTCCCGCCACCCTGAGGGCCCCACTGCCTCCGTGCCCCCTTACCTGTGCCCACAGCATTGCCAGGAGCAAAGTGGCAAGAGAGGAAGGGGCGCCCATCTTGGCCGGCTGGTGGTGTCTGGTGCCTCGGGCAGGTCTCTGAGCTGGGCAGCCGTTGTCCCCTCCTTCCCACACGCAGAGCGCCTCTGCTCCTCTGGACGGAGCTCAACTCCCGGAGGAGGAGGAGGCCCAGCTCTGACAGACAGCACATGTGTTGGGGCTCCGCGAGGGCCTGGGAGAGGAACGCCGGATGGGGGGGGGGTTGCCTGGAAGCCACGAGGCCCACCAAGCTCCCCTGCCCACACAGCCCCCCCTTGGGGGAGGAGAACGGCTTGGCCAGCCCCCAGAGAATCACCCCCAACCAATGTTCCCCCTAAACTGTGGA
>NW_015231280.1:0-754 GCF_001447785.1 Gekko japonicus | reverse complement strand
ACCAAATGGAACGGCAATAGATTGTGTTCAGCATGGAGAAGCAATTTCTACATGCATGGGTCCCAGCTGTGGGGAGACAGCACGGTATCTGATAGACGAGAAATCCACATGACCATCCTATGTTCATATATATCATTGAGTTGGAAAGAACTCAGCCGTCCCCAGTGGAACCCATTATAGATTCAGGAGGGTAGCCGTGTTGGTTTGAAGCAATAGAACAAAGTTTGAGTCCGCGGACTCAGGCTTTGAACTGCCATGGCACCTGTCCTACATTTTCACATTGTCACACTTGTCTACAAAGGAAGAATTGATCTCATGCCAATCCCAGATTTCTAAACCAGAGGCAGTGTGGTTGTAGCAGTCGGAACGTTGCCCTAAGACCCAAGAGACATGAGTTCAAATCCCCTTTGAATCTGATGGAATAACCTCACAAAACACACATGCTGGAACACATGCTGTTAGTCTCCAAAGCGCTGCTAAACTCCTGTCTTATTTAGCCAGCTGGCAACGTCACTCAGTGGATGACCGTTCTTTCTCAACCTAGCCTACCTTGCAGGAGCTGTAGTGAAATAGGGAGATTCATGCAGGGCCACCCCGAGATCCTTGAGGCTCAAAGCAGCCCAGCCGAGCCTGATCTCATCGGAGCTTGGAAGCTAAGCAAGGTTGGTTATGGATAGTAATTGGATGGGAGGCCACCGAGGAAGGCAGCAGTTGCTTTGTGGAGGAAGGCAATGGCGAACCACTTCTGCTCATC
>NW_015231279.1:0-754 GCF_001447785.1 Gekko japonicus | reverse complement strand
CGCTCCGGCAGGAAATGACCCCTGGTGACAGCTATATTTTGCACCAGTGTTAAACATATTATACATGTAGGACAAACATTCTGAAATGAGTTTGAGAGGGTGCTAGTTTATTTCAGCTCCAGTTTATCTGAGTTCTAGTATCGGTATCTTTGCCTCGTCGTACATATTTTTCTTCCCTTTTCAGGTTGACCTGCACAGCGCAGTTTGCTCTAGTTCAAGGAGAGCTGCTCCTTTGTTTTCCCGAAGGACCGGGGATGGATCAGATAGATAAAACAAGCTATTGTATTCAAGTTTCTCCGTTCCAAAGTGTGGTGGCAGGGGCATTAAAGTTGTGTCAACAAACAGAACCTGCTTGAACAGATCTGTCAAATAAGCCAGAAATGCAACATGCCACAACGTTCTCCCTATTTCCACCCCTTTCTTCACCCATTGTGCACAAATGTCACTGAGGATTTTTAAAAAAATGGAAACAGAAAAGAAAGGATCGTCAAATCGGTACTGCTAGATAACCAGGCTAATATCTAACGTGAAAGTCACAGCTCAAAAACATGAAAATCACAAAACAACAGAAAGCTGCACACAAGCACTACACAACAATTAGAACTATTGTTGCATTATATTCTTACAAAGAAGCAAATCAAGCCTGTGCAGAGTGTGAAAGAGGTCCGACAAAGTTCTCCGGAGTTAACAGTTCGTTTCGAAAAGACTTCATCCGAGCGAGATCGTGTGTAACAGGAATGTGTCTTCTTACTCC
>NW_015231278.1:0-754 GCF_001447785.1 Gekko japonicus | reverse complement strand
TTTTTGCTTCATGGCTACTTTTAAGTTTCTCTTTGATTAATGAAGATTTCTGGTGAACTTACTCAGTGGGGATGCTCCAGGAATTTGCTTAGGTGTACAACTAGTGAGAATGAGAAAAGGAGAGCGAGAACACTATTTATCACCTCTTCCCCATTGCTCCCTGGGAGGCAGGTGAGGTGAGGGCTCAACATTTAGTCACTTCAAAGGCACATGATAAACTATGGACTAGATGTTAGTTTTCAGTGTCTCAGAGCTTAACTAGACATTACAAACTTCATAAGTTCACCACAGGGATTTGCAGCTCTACTGTAGTTGCTGGTTCCCAGTGGCAACTTACACAGCAGGGCCCAACTTGAAATGAACTGCTGATCAGGAGAAGGAGGAATCCTCAAGAGAGGAGTCTATTTTGAAACAAAAGTGGAGCACATGTGAGCAGTGGGAGCTAAACCACTTCTTGTTGCCTTATCTTATTGGGTCTAATTGATCACAGCATCTTCTTTCCAGCCTTTATTCAGTTATTGAAGCCATCTGGGAGAAAAATGCTGTAGTTAATCAACTGAGCACAACAAGGGAAGGTGCAGCAGGGGACCAGACTAACCTCCTCTCATCCATGCCATTCAGTTTTGCTTAGAAACACCACCCCCACTTTTCTTACTTAGGAACAGGCAGATTTATGCATAAATGAGGAGCTCCTCCTTTACCCTGAAGTATAAAGCAGGTTGCAAGTCTTCTTCTTGCTCCAGTGCCACAACCC
>NW_015231277.1:0-754 GCF_001447785.1 Gekko japonicus | reverse complement strand
TGATGCACCTAGGTAAATTAATTAAGTGACCAGATTTCCCTCCCCCTCCTCTCCATTTCATTCTCCCAAAGACATGAATGAATACTTCTTTAAACGTTTAGACTGCTCTTCCTCCTCAGCAGATGCGATTTATGGTGTGACATAAAAGTAAATTGCTGGGCAAAAGAGAAAGAGAGAAACCAGCAGTTATCCTGGTGTTTCCTTGAGGGGTTTAATGGGGACGCTTTGTGCTAATGTGAGAAATGGGGCAACACTGCCACCTGCTGGTAGATTTGACATTTAAACATACCCACTCGAATTTAAAAAACAAAAATCAGGCAATGGACTACTCACTTGTTTCCTAAACAAAAGATCTCACTCTAATTTGTCCAGACAACTAAACTTTCCCCAGTTCTCATTGTGAATCAGTCACCAGCTTTTTATGAGATACCTTAGTGCTCTCCAGTCACGCCCCCTTTTCCTTCTGATTGACTGGATTCTGCACAAGATCCACCTCTTGATAACATTCCACAATATTAAGAATCATGAAACGCGTGTAATCAGACTGCTGCTTTCACTGAGCAGGATCCATTTCTATTTGTTACACAGAGCTGAACCATTAAGCCAAAACCCAGGCCTTCTCTGGAGAAGCATACCTGGACTTCTTCAGAGTTTAACAAAACACTAGTATTAGTATCTTGTGGAATCAAATTCCTTTGCATAACTGTGTGCCGTGCGAAAAAGTACTCTTTGTTGTCCTCAATGTTCTGTCAAT
>NW_015231276.1:0-754 GCF_001447785.1 Gekko japonicus | reverse complement strand
AAGTTTGGTGCTCCAAGGCAGGCAACTGCTTCGCCAAAGCAGAGCAGGCGACGAGCGTCTGGAGAGCAAGTTCAGCCCGGACTGGCTCCTGGGACTGGAGAGGGTCGGACTCTTGCTCCTCGTGTGGCTTTTAGGATCTTGGGATCAGTGGTAGCCAAATTCCCACCCAGCATTGCTTAAGGCTACAAGCTGGCTCCTTAATGCTATAGCATTTCAGTGGATTGACCTAAAAAGTCTCCCACCCCAAAAGAAAGCATTTTGGCAAAACAGGTAGCGTCCCACTCAGGTTTCTTTACACTGAGGCGAGATTAAAAAATCAGTCGTGAAATCAACAGATGATCAATCTCAAGAGCCGGGCCAGAAACCTCTACGATTCAGGCACCATCCCAGCCCAGCGGTGCTACGTCCAAGGCTATCCTCCGAAAGCTCTATTAAAATTTTAGCAAAGGGGACTGCGAGAGAGTCTGACGCTCCTCTCGGGCTTTGCACAGTGTGCTCTAATGCCAAGGAAGGCCCAGCAGAGGCCAGAAGACACTTAATACACACAAAGATCCGGAAACTTCATCTCATAGACGGGAACGGATTGGTAGTGGGTGTGTCCAGCGGTGATCGTGAGCGTCCCGGAGGGGCTGGGAGGGGGGCTGCAAGAGAAGAACCAAAGCAGGTTCAGATTCCACACCACAGTCCTAAGGATGTAAGAGGAGCCATGTCGGATCAGGTCCAGCCCGACACTCTGTGTCACACGGTGGCCAAA
>NW_015231275.1:0-754 GCF_001447785.1 Gekko japonicus | reverse complement strand
CAGCTCTAGTGCGAAATCGCCCTAAGTCTCTTCCTGAGATCCGCTACTTCAGCAACAATCGACACAAAGGTTTTTAGCGGAACAGATGCGTTATCTTCATTATCGACACACACTTTTCCCTTTGTTCTCTCAATTGCCCATTTTGAAAAACAGGAAAGGCTTTAAGGTTGACACCCCATCAGGTTCATCACCATCTCTGATAAACAATTCTGCATGGGTCTTCTGGTGGGTCAGGCGGTCTCCAAACCAACATACCTTGAAAAACTGGAGCCTCTCTTTATTTCTACCAAATTCCACCTCCTGGTTTTTTAACACAGTTTCGGGCCTAACAGAAGGACAAAGAGAAACAGCAGATAAAAAGTTAACAGTTGCCTTGCTAACTGAGGAGTTTGGGAATGGTTTCGACGTAAGAAATGAAACAGCAAATATCTCCATCCCGTACAAATGTGTCATCCTAAGGAAGGCCAGCATCTTGTCAAGAGTATCGCAAGTGACAACTGTCACAGCTCTGATCTGCTTCAGGCAAGTGAAGCAAATATGAAAGGAATAGGAAAGGAAACCTGACTGTAAGATCGCACTGCCACTGAAGGAAGCAGTGCACTTTCTAGCAGGATTCTTAGAGGAAGCTAACCTCAGAGACACTAGGAAATCAAAAGGTGGATGACTCATGTGACACATGACCAGGAAAAGCATTCTTTCTTTGCATCTGGCCCTTCGTACTGCAGATCAGAAAACAGTAAGGCAATACAGTACG
>NW_015231274.1:0-754 GCF_001447785.1 Gekko japonicus | reverse complement strand
TGTGTGTATATCACTTTTGAAAGGGCATCATCTTATATCCAAGGTTGCCTTCCTTTTGAGTAAATACTTTCATCCAGTCCCATTGAGAATTGGTGCTGACACGTTTTACATCCTAAAGTGGATTCATTCCAGTCCAAGTGCATTATACTCACTGTATCCTACACATTTAGTCCAGTCTAAGGGGTCAGACTAAAACTGTATAGGATAAACATTGATTGCCCCCCATTTGTTTTAGACTGAAGTTAAATCTGCATTACAATGCAACGGGCTTAAAGGTGGAGTGATTTATAGGATTACATTGTAAAGACAGTAACAGAAATACAAGTATGGAAAAAAGACGATCACTTTTATTATACTTGCAACAAGACTGATATTTGTATTAAAATAACAGCTAATTTTCTTCCAGTGTATTTGTCAAACACTCTTCGTTATAATCTCTCTTTCCTCTCCATTGCAGACGGACCTTGATAGAAGAGTAGGATGTACACCCTCATTCTGTCTCCCAGGAGAAATCACACTGTGATATTTTAATATGCATAACATTCTTGGTGCAAAGTATGATGAGCACATAGTGTCGTTTATATTAATTGTCAGGCTTATAAAACTCCCAGGAGTTTTTGAAAGATAGAAGCCACTAGGCAACAAGCAAGGAAGGAGTTTTATCAAGGCTCCTTCCCTGGATTTTCAGCTCACATTAAAAACACAGTACTTTGGGGGGGAAACCCTTGCTCCTAGCAGCAGCAGAACCACTTAT
>NW_015231273.1:0-754 GCF_001447785.1 Gekko japonicus | reverse complement strand
GGAGGTGCCTTCCAGCTCTATGATTCTATAATTCTAAGTCATATAGTGTTGTACTGGTGGAACAATGGGGTCTTGGCACCCATGGCAAACAGCCAGAGCTGTCATTGGGAAGGAACCTGGTCTGGAAATTAGAAGGTGCCACCACAAGGGCTTGGTGGGCAGATATTTGTTGGTGGCACAGTACACCTTGGGAACTTGTGGTACTTAGTGTGCAAGTTTGACCAATCAGCATTTCAGCATTAAAACAGCATGAAACAAGACAGAGGATAGCTGTGCTGCTAAGGGTGTGCACTGGAGGAATCAGTATCCACATTTCAGAAGCTGGATGTCAATAATCTAAGAGGGAAATTAGGGACGTGAGGGAGACATGTTGCTATGGAGTTTGGTTGATTTATCACGTCTTGCTTTGCATGGCCCCTGAGCTGCAGCAGCTTGAAACCTGATTCTTCTTTGCCTGCCAACATGATCCACAGTATACTGCCATGACAAGGTCTTGAAAACCACGGCCTGGAAAATCTGCTTTTTCTCCTCTTCTTTATTTTGTAATATCTGTCCTGATAAAGAGTTCCGGTGAACTCGACAGCATGCGCACAGAGAACCCGATGTGCCGTTGTGTTGGTCCTAATGAAAGGTATAACATGGATCGTGTCAAGTATCCTGCTTGATTCAGAATGGATGGCTGAAGCCTATGCATTGAGCAATGTTTTAAATGCTCAGGATGCTCTGCACATGTTATGTTGGGGAGTAATCCCAG
>NW_015231272.1:0-754 GCF_001447785.1 Gekko japonicus | reverse complement strand
CTCACAGGAGTGTTCTGTGGATAAAGTGGAAGAGGAAAGCACTGTGTATAGAATTACATACCCACCGTGAGCTTGATATAAAAATGGATCGATCAATAATTAAAAAACCAGATTTAGTTCTCTGACATTTGTTCCCATGGTTTGTGGCATTCTTCTAGTGTACAGGAGTGTATATATATCAAGAAGAAAAAAACTGCATCTGTAATTTGAATGTAAATCTCATTGGAATATAAAATTCATTGGTTAAGGAATCCATATTTTTTCCCTAGGGGGTCATGGGAAAGAAAATGGTACAATCCAGGGGTTTTCCAGCTGTGTACTAAAGGCTGAACTATATTTGAGATTGGGGATCCATGATTGCCTATCCGTTTTTGTTTTGTTTTGTTTTTTCCAGCTAAATTGCTTATTCAGAGATCTGAGCATGGATCCCCAGTGTCATGTGTAATTTTGCCCTAAACCAATATATAACCATACATAAATATGCTGCTAAAACTATTTTTTAAAAATGCTGTACAGTTTATTTTGTATGAGACTGATCTCATGTTCTGTCCTTTAAATGAATTCAACTGAAATTACGGTATTCAGTGCAGCACATGATTTATCACAAGGTTTACCTTTCCTTTGCATTTTCTTTTCTTGGCTAATTTTAACCTTTTTTCTTCCTTACTGCATGGTATCTCTTTAGCGAAAGCGGAACAGGAAATAAATAACCTTTTGTTAAAAAGGCAAAAACTGTTATTTCAAGGTTTTTGTA
>NW_015231271.1:0-754 GCF_001447785.1 Gekko japonicus | reverse complement strand
TTTTGGTAGGTGTGGAATGTATATTACTGTCAAAACCCATGGAACAAAAGAGGAATGAAATAGTTGAGATTACTTCCGTTGAATTTTGTTAGAAACAAACTAGAGAACATTTGCTTTGGAAGGGTGCTTTGGAAGAGACCACTTTCAGTTCTGGGCTCATGGATTTGGTTCGGATGTCCTTGGCTGTCTGATCCCCCTCCCCATCTCCTTTTTGTTCAAAGCTTAAAAAATGAGGGATTTGGTCAGTGACCTCACTTTTCCACGTGAGCAGTTCATCACATAATAGTGTGTGTTCTATGTTGCATACATGCTGATTTTATTGCAAACTGCCATATGGAGTGCAAAATTAAAACTTGGAAAGATCTTGAGCTGTAAACACGGCAGGAAACGACATTGTACCCTATAAACTTGGCGAAAGAATCAGCAAAAATGAGCGGAAGAGATCCCCTCCCCTCCCCAAGCTGAACTCAAAAGACTTCCAGTGACAGCACATTGAACAAAGAGTTTGTTTGCACACTGAGAAAGGGACTCAGAGACTCTTGGCTTTTCAAGCAACTGGAAAGACAATGCAGAAATGGAGGAAGGACTAAAAACCTAGCCAAAGAATGTCAAAATTTTGCAAGCTCTCATGTTTGGATAAATGATTTTTGTGAGGTGGAAATTCATAGTTTTGCTTATATTAATTTGATATGTTTCTCTTGTTGCCTCAAGATTTTAATTATATACAAATTATATGAACATTATAGCTTATAAC
>NW_015231270.1:0-754 GCF_001447785.1 Gekko japonicus | reverse complement strand
AAATGAGGGCTGGCGACTAGCCCAAGGCCACCGAATGAGTTTCGTGGCAGAGTGATTCGAACCCAACCCTCCCAGTCCTGGCTGTGCCGCACCAGAGCTCTGCCGCTGCCCCCGCCGCCGCCTTTGAAGCACTGCATTCTTCTTGATGACTAATGCTTTGATATTTTATGGATGCATTTTACGGAAGGGTATTAATGTTTAAATAAATGCGCTAATTAAATGGCTGGCTGAGCTCCCGCTGGGTCGTGATTGAGCGCAGTGATTCCCGAGAAAGCGGCGTTGGTTTTTGTGTGCCGCCCGCCCGACGCAAGGCAAATGGCAGCTCCTTCTCTGAGTGAGTGGATGAAACCTGCTAACAGCACCCTAGAAGGTTTCGGCGTCAGACGCCAAACACATCTGAGCGTTAATCAGCAGAAGGGCCCGCTGAACGTGCGTGAGCAACACGGCAATTACTTTGCGCCTCCTGCCAAAAGAGGTTCCTAATGAATGGCCTAATGAGCTGGATTTTAAAAACATCCATTATGCCGAGACTAATTTCTGCCACTTTTCTTCTCCCCCCCACCCCCCGTTTGCAGAAGCAGATGGTGTTGCCCGGTTGTCTTTTATGCACTCTTTCTTCCGCACGCACACATGGCCAGGTAAAAAAGCCTCATCTGCCCTTGGGCACCTGTTGCTAAGTTTGCCAGCTCTCATTTGGGGAATTCCTGGAGAATTGGGGATCTGGAGATCATAAGGACATAAGAGAAGCCATGTT
>NW_015231269.1:0-754 GCF_001447785.1 Gekko japonicus | reverse complement strand
ATGCAAAGACGCCTCCTGTTTTCTTAAGACAGAAAAACAGGGGCAAGAAGGAACTCTTCACAGGTCAATTGATGCTCCATGCCTGGCTTGGGATACAGTCATTCACCACTGGCAGCAAGGGCGACAGCTCCAAACTACGCAAAGTGTGTCAGGGTAACTTCTGATGGCTGCATCGCCCGTGAGAAAGTCAGCAAGTAGACGCGTGTGCATTATACCCCACAAGACCTGCATATGGTCTATGTACATTTTGGGGCTGCCTAAATGTACTTTGATGTGCATGGCTCCAGGACCACCGCCTCAGGGCAAACTACTAATCCTAAATCCAGAAAAGTTTTATCTGGTTATGGTGGATTAAGGGTTTTTCTCTCAGCATCCCCTACAAAGAGAGGGTATCTTCGGTCCCTTTGTCTGCTTCCCACTGAAGTCCTGCCCTTGCTGCCCATGAGTTCCCCTGCCTGAGAGAACCTACCTGAGTCCTCCTGCTCTGTGACTCACAAGCAAGAAAAAGAAATTCTGTGGGGGGAAAGAGAGGAGAGAGATACGACTATATCCTGCTGTGGGACAGTCATATACACACACACCCTATTTCACAACTCATGAAGTGGCTCCGGAGACCCCTTCTGTAGACACACCAAAAAAAGTGGGCAAGAAGGTCACTGGGTACTTGACTCTACCGCCTCTCTCCATCTCCCCAGAGCTCCAGGTGGAATCTCAGGAACTGTTCCCCTCCACGGGTCCCCAGACCCAGTTCCTT
>NW_015231268.1:0-754 GCF_001447785.1 Gekko japonicus | reverse complement strand
TCCAAAGGTGCCCACAGGGTCAAAAAAGTCGGGGACCACTGCTCTATACTATTTTCAAAACAGCACAAGAATGGGCTTTTTTTAGGAGTTTCTCTGCTGGGATGTTTTCCTCAACATGCCAAGCCTGCTTTCCTCCACCTCAGCAGTCTTTGTAGCCCTCAGAAGAGTTTACTGATAACTCTTTTTGTTCTCTCCACTAATCCACTTTCTCAGACACCATTTCCACGGTCACATTTTTCATTCCTGTATTTTATAGGCACTTCAGTTTCCTCTCGATTCTCCTCACAAATCAAACTTTCAAAAAGCCGCATTGGCACTTAGTGGGCTGCTACAAAGAGACTGCTAGGATCAGCGAGTGAAGTTTGAAAACCCGTAGGCTTGTTATCTGTGTAATGTCTACACCTCTGACACACAGCGGGAGAGAAGGGCAAATGAAGAAAGTGGCCCAGAATGCTGGAGGAATGCCAAGAGTAGTCTGTGAAGGAGGAGCTAAAAATAACAGAGAAGATAAAGAGAAACCTGAGAAGACATCAGACAGGACATGGGAAAGCGGAGAAACAGAAAATGACAGGCCAAAAGAAACTTCCCGTCACACATTTGTTTATCAAAGTATTTATACCCTGCCTTTCCTTTGGGGCCCAAAGCAGCTTACAATTCCAAATCAAAACCATATCACATTAGCCTATGTACATCTCATTAACCCCACAACAATATCTGTAGGTTAGACCCCATTAAAAGCCCTAGCAAATAAAAT
>NW_015231267.1:0-754 GCF_001447785.1 Gekko japonicus | reverse complement strand
ACACACACACACAATCCCATCCTATATATTCAGTCATGTGAGTCACATCTCAAAAAAGAAATACACATCAGATTTCTGGAAGGATGGAAATGGACCACATCCTGGCATTGGTTCTTGCACGTGGGATGGGAGACTCTGAGACCCCAGACTCCAGGAAAGGGCTCCCATCACTTTCCCTTGTACCTGGCCCCCAGAACCAGGACCCGTCTTCTGCAAGGTAAGTGGAGCTGAAGCCACCAGCCAGCTAAATATTCTTATGTGTGAGCAAGTATGTGGTTTATCTGCATTCTAACCTCTGAACCACTCACAAAATGAATTAAATTGAAATCATTTTATATATTTCCAAGAAAGCTTGATCAAAGTGCCTTGTTTTAGATACTGAAAGGAGCGAAAGATAGCACACCATTTAATAATCAAAAGCCACCATTCACCGTTAGAAGAAACAGCCACCTATCACTATTTCTTATCCATTTCCTGTTGCCACTGAAATAGTCCCATTTCTTTGTTATGTCCCTATGTAACTTTCATCTGTCCCACTCCAAGACTGCTGCGCAAATGGCTTGGAAAGCAAAGCATATTCACACACACACTGCTTGACTGGTGCTGTCAAGACACAAAACGACCAGTGCCATCAGCCCAAGAGAAAAAGTCCCACCCCTGCTAGTGACAACATCCTGGCAGAGCACTGCATACTGATACCCATGTTGCGGCTAGGAGAAGTGATTTGTGATGCCCCTGGGGACTCCCAGTTCAT
>NW_015231266.1:0-754 GCF_001447785.1 Gekko japonicus | reverse complement strand
TTATCTTTCTCTTAACAGTAATAAAGTTTAAAAGAGCAAGATACAGCTACAACTGAGCATCACACTCCTCCCATTATTTCTTGCCAATGCAGCTATGTAAAAGATGATATACTCATCCCATACTATGAGATATAGTACACAACAAGTACTTTATCAGGGTCTCGGAGCGTCTGTTTTTCATGGAGAAGGTCCCAGGTTCACTTCCTTCAAGCAACTTGGAACTTAAGACTTCTGCGATTCGAGTAAAGTGTACCTTTAATTGCATTCAGGGGGAAAAATGTCTTGACTCTCCAAACTTTGGATACCACATTTCTGTTTGCTCAAGGGAATGAATAGTTTAGGACACAGTGCTATGCGATATCTAATTAATGACCTTTCAGCATTCACGTGCTTTAAAAAAACACAATAAAACCTGTGGACTCTGCCTGTTGCATGATTAAAATCACAGATAGCAAAGAGTGTCATCCATCATTGTAATCACAGACCTAGCACTGTAATATGTTTATGTCAAGAAGTCAGTGAGGGAAAGTGTTGCCTTTGCCACAAAGCAAATATATTTACAAGCTGTTAATTGCATTCAACATTTATATTCCCAGCAAAGCAGCCTGAATAGAATCCAGTGTCATTGACTAAATCACTAATGTTCCTTGACCATTCACAAGCACCTTCATTTTAGTCCACGCTGTTCCATCAAATGATTTTTGCAGTGTATTTCATTTGTCCAGGTTCTGCATCCAAACTTGGTCCCTGTTAG
>NW_015231265.1:0-754 GCF_001447785.1 Gekko japonicus | reverse complement strand
TAGAGCCCTTGCATTTGTTAGTATCTGTGGACAGTCAGTATAGCCGGGGAGTATGTTTCGATCTGTCCAAGAGTAACTGCCTCCCTCCCAGTTGAACATGGCAGCCCCCTTTCGGCGCATCCCATCTTTTGTGATCCATGGGGGACTTCTTTCTCTGCGTCCTCACTGACTGGTCTGTTTTTATTCCTCCAGATAGGCCAATATTGGTGTAAGGCGTTTGGCTGCAACACTCAGTCTCCCCCAATCTCTCTCTGCTCCTAAAGGAGTCCTTCCCACTAAGATTTCCACGGCTAACGTATAAAGTGGAACTCCTTCTTAAAGCCACATCTTTGCCCAGGTAAAAGAGCTGGTCTGTTTTCTTCCTTTCTGCGTCTCCCACTCAGGTGCTGGGGAACCCCATGGCGACTGCAAACAACCCCATGAACCCAGGAGGAAACCCCATGGCTTCTGGGATGACAACCAGCAATCCTGGCATGAATTCGCCGCAGTTCGCCGGGCAGCAGCAGCAGTTCTCAGCCAAGGCGGGCTCCAACCAGCCATACATACAGCAGAGCATGTACGGGCGTCCCAACTATCCGGGGAGCGGAGGTTTCGCGGGAAGGTAAGACCGGAACAGGTCAGCCAGGGAAGCCTCAAGTGGGCACGTTAGGACAGAAACCAGGTCACACAATACTGGCGGTGGCCCAGGCCTGTCTCATCCGCTCTTGGAAGCTAAGCAAGGTCAACCCTGTTTAGTACTTGGACGGGAGACCAC
>NW_015231264.1:0-754 GCF_001447785.1 Gekko japonicus | reverse complement strand
GCAGATTCAGTCTTTTCTGCAGTGATAAATATGAATCAGATGAAATATTCAGCCACCTAACTGTCCATTAAGACAACAGAAAAGGAAATGATTCCTCCTTTATTTAAAATGTCCAAAGAATGTAGGCAAATAGTAAGCATTACTCATGGTAGAACTTCAGGATAGAAGGTTTTGTTTCATGACTCATCCGATGAGAGCAAGAACAGTTCATAAGCAGAATCTCAAGAGCTTTAAAGGACAAATTAAATTAATGGGGGGACTGGGCTTTTAAAACGGAATGATTCCCCTAAGCAACAGGTGACAGTATTAAGCTACCAGGTTCTTAACACCAGTCTTTGGCACTCTTCTGTTCCTAGCAACTTCTATACTTCCATTCTTGCAAAAGTGGTCTTCTCCTCATGCATGTTGCCTTTTTGGACATGATCCAAGTAAGCAACATTGTAGGAAAGGAAATGTACACCTACCCTTTAGGGGAGTTAGTGGTGCTTCTTTGTTCAATTCATGCTGCCAAAGAGATGTCAGTACCATGAATTTTGACAGTAGGAAACACCTGTTTGGAGGGCTGGAAAACAGATTCTTGACACTCCTTTCCTTCTTCCCCATCCATCTTTGAATATCTCTCAACAATGGAAGCCTGGATGTTTTTGAAGTACTTTCAAATGTCAGTTTACATGTTACTTCTGTTAACTGCCCCCCCCAAGTCCCATTGATTGGGGTCTCACATGGCATCTGCAACAGCTAACAGTTCCAAGGA
>NW_015231263.1:0-754 GCF_001447785.1 Gekko japonicus | reverse complement strand
AACATGTGTGATTAAAGCAGCATTTCTTTGATTTCATTGAAGAGGACATACCTAACAGCTTTGGGTTAAAAGGAAGGCAGGTTTTGTCACACATTTCTACATATACAAACCAGCAGATTTTGTGTGTTTCATAAGCCTCTGTGCTACAAAAGCTGTTTGCTATTAATGTATCATTGATACATAAAACTATTGTTACAAGGGTATCCATTTTATTCCAGAACAGTAAGTACAAAACAGGCTATGAATTTCACTCCTATGCTAAGATAAGGGTGTGTGTATCTGTGTGTGAACTGTATCTGTGATTATTCTTGTGAATAAGCCCTTCTTTGAATCCATTCACTTTCATGGCATTCATGACCTATTTATTCACCTTTCTGTGAGCATTCAGGTGAAGGAGGCTTTGTTTACAGAAATGCTAATGCATATTAGCATAACAAAACTGGTGTATATTAAATATATTCATGAGAATTGTTTGCATTGGAGGCGATATCTTAGCCATTTTGAAAAAGAAACCCAATCTTTTATTATTCACACAATACCATTGTGGAATAGCTACAAATATTCACAGATAATTTGTAGAATAAAGGACCTATGTTAACAAAGCACCAAGTAGCCATTGAGGGAACAATAGCAAAACAACAACAAGAAAACTTTGTGACATAAATCACAGACTACATGGTACAAATAACACCTAGGCATCTCCTCCTAGGAAAAAAGTATCGTCACAGGCATTTGTTCTGCTTGAAGTTTTTTT
>NW_015231262.1:0-754 GCF_001447785.1 Gekko japonicus | reverse complement strand
CTCTTATGTTCTTATGTTCTTACCTTTGTGCACTGATTACGGCTTCTGAAAGCAAGTGGATTCCAGCACAAAAATTCTTTTTATAGAATTCTCTCCAGTCTCTTGGAAACAGGAGAGAAGCCAGTTCACGCTACACCTCAGGTACTTTTCCTGTACGTGGCACGGTGTGAGAGCGCAGAAGGTTCTGTGCAAATGCCCACATTCAAACCGAAACACCCTCGCCCACATCATCCATGCAAAAAATGGGCAGACCGATCACATGGTTAAGGGGCAGGTCTCAGTTCCCAAGGGGAAAAGAAATCTACCAAAGGAGGAAGAAGAATACGTGAGCTCAATGCTTCCCCCGTCTCCCTGTGGGTCAAATAGCCATCCTGGGGCAGAGCGTGTATTAGACCAGAAAAACTAAGAAAGAAAACAAAGCTTAACTGTAATGATTCAAAGCACATTTGCTCAGAAGCATCTCATTGGGTTCAATGGGATTTCTTCCGGAGTAAGCATGGGGTTACAGCCTGAAGCATACATTCAGTGAGCCCAAACCAATGGCCGCTTTGCGGTGGTAGCTCTACCATGCATTTACACCTGATTAACAGTCACACCCTTTTCATCCTCTGGCAGGGTGCTTCAAACAAATGAGAGAAGCTTGCTCAAGGCTAGCCTGGTTGTCTGCCAATATTCATAGCCGCTCTGCCACTACATGCATTTGTTAAGCCATCATCTGTATTGTACCAAGGTATCTAAAGTGAAATTAAAAGAC
>NW_015231261.1:0-754 GCF_001447785.1 Gekko japonicus | reverse complement strand
AATTTCAAATATGCACATGGCGATGGCCAATGTGGTAAGCCCAGGTCAGCATATATTTGTGTGTTCATGACCCAAAATATTTGGATTTGGGATTGCCTGTGTTTTAGCCTCTTTTCCTACACCAGTTTTCTTCCTGTTATTTAAAAACAAATAATTCTTATACCAGATGAGACTGAAGATCCACCAGGGACCGCTGCCCAGTTGTGCTGCTCTCAACAGAAGAGAGAAAAAAGAAACCCTAAACAGGAGGAGAGGCATCAAGTAGTTTGGAACAGAGGACGAGTTTGTGGTCAAAGGCAGGGGCCAGAACGCTGCATGAGGTTCTTCCCCTCTTATCATATAGATTGTCCTGAGGCAGCTTTGTACCATGTGAAAATTATTTGTTGTTGCTATTGCTTTTACACTTTATGCCTTTCAGTTCTGAGGATAATTGCCTATTGGTACTCATATGATTTGCAAGAGTATCACAGTACAAATGCACTTGTTCTTTAATCAAAATCCAGTGCTGTATGTATTAATGATTATTTTTTTTGCCTATGGTGCCTTTAGAACCTTCTTCCTGTAAGTTTCATTTTGCTGGTTAAGCATTCAGTTGCTTGCTGAACTTACAGCTAATAAATGAAGGGGGGGGGGAGATGGCTTAGGTAACACTGTTTGTCTAAGAAGGTGAAAGGAACAATGCTGAGGGAAGCTGATGCAAAAATTGTGTGTAATCAACTACAATGCTTGCCAGTGTTCATACATGGTGGTGGTA
>NW_015231260.1:0-754 GCF_001447785.1 Gekko japonicus | reverse complement strand
ATTTTATTCTCACAATAATTTTGTGAGGAAGTTTAGGTTGAGAGGTAGACTAATTAACCCAAGGTCACCTAATGAGCTTCACAGGAGAGTGGAGGGTTGAATATGGGACGCTACTGTCTTTGTGCAACCCTGACATAAAGCCAATGGATTAGTGTTTTCAGATACCATTCTGTATGGCACCAGGAGAAAATCCTTGCAGCAAGAAATATCTGACCTGGATTGACTTGTGGTTCCCATCTTTAGTCTGCCACGATACAGCTGCTGTTTCACAACCTGATGTCACGACATGCTTGAACTTTAGGCAGCTGGACTGGAAAATTTTGCAGGCAATGTTACACATGGAGGCAGTAGTAATAGTAAACTGGGGGGGAGGGTTTCCCCTGGAAGATGGCAGCCATATTGCTGCACTGTGGACCCAAAGTCCTCTGCACCCCTCACATATATTTTATGCTGTAGTCGATGACAGACAGAGCTGACAGGACAGGTCAAACTTCACATGATGCAGAGGATCCAGGTCTGTGTCCCCGCACTTGCAATTTAGCTACAAGAAATATCTGTGGACAGGGGAGTTAGTATGGCTTGGAGCCATATTACTGAAGAAAGTGTGTTTAACTTTCCCCACTTAACTTTCTTATAGAGAGAGAAAACCCCTACCCTCTGGGGCAGTGCCATGGTGTATCATTCATGGAAAGAGAACTGTCTAGAGCACCATGAAGAATGAATTGTATAGGGATGTAGTCATTGTGGAATGGGC
>NW_015231259.1:0-754 GCF_001447785.1 Gekko japonicus | reverse complement strand
TGACCCCAGGCACATGCTTGGCCAAAAACAAAATGTTATACCACATGCATTGCAGCATAAAGCGCTCACTAAGCCCATGATCCTGGGGAACTGCATCACTGCCCTGTTATCGCACCAAAAATGTACTATCTGGTTGGCCAGCTTCAAGGCCCACAGCCACACTGCTCCCAACGTGGGAAAGAATTCAAGAAAAGTCAAGTCCCTAGTGAGGCCCACCTCAGCGCACTCCACAGGCCACTCCTCTGGGCACCACTGTCCCCTGAAATAGACTCTAAAACCCAAGAAGCTGGCCGCATCTGACACACTCGGCAACTCCACCTCAATAAGCGTGTCCTCCCTCCAAAATGATACCCCATTAAACAATTCCAAGAATTCTCTCCAGACTTCCAAGTCCACCCTTATGCTGTGGGTCACTCACACCCTCTGGTGATGGAGTGACTGCAGACCAGCCATGGCATCACAGAACCTCCTCAGAAAAGCCCTACCTGGCGCCATGACCCTGCATGCAAAGTTCCGGTGATGCACCAAGTGCTGCAGCTCCACCAGCGTGACCTTCCTCTGACCTGCCAAGGAAGAAACCCACTCCCGCAGATCCCACACCCTCTCTCCAGAAAGCCTGGATAGCTTTTGCCCTGTGGCAAGTTCTATGCCCAGGAAGGTCAAGACCGTGGTAGGCCCTTTGGTCTTTTCATCAGCTAACGGGACCTCAATTCCTTAGCTAGCCCCATAAATGCCTGCATTAATCATGCACACT
>NW_015231258.1:0-754 GCF_001447785.1 Gekko japonicus | reverse complement strand
CATCTTCCCATTGCCCATTTGAGGGATCACCTGCCAAGTAAGAAGTGGAATTTCCCCCCCAACTGCCTGAGTAATTCTGGTTTGGGAAGCAGTGCCGGGTATGTGATAGTAAGCAGCAAGAGAGTTTCAGTCCACACCCGCCTGCCAGTGGGTATCCAATCCCAAACGGAAATGGAAGTTATTTCTTGAGGCTTCTGGAAGGACACCAGGCAATCTGTTTCTCTGCTGGAGGGATGCCCTCAGGAAGACTGTACCTACAGACAACTGCAGTCTGGGACTTCAGGACTCCCTGCAGCCAACCTGCCGTGGATTTAATTGACGAGGAATCTCTGTACCCTAGACAGCTTCACTGGGGAGAATTGTGGCCTCCATGGCTGAAGATATTGGCCATCTCTGAAGCCCACAGTACAAGATTCAACTAGTTATTTTTTTTTAATAATACTTCCTTACAACCACTAGGCTTCCTGACATGACTTCCCTAGTCATTTGCCACTCTGCCATCCTTCCCGGCAGCAACATATGTCGCGGCCTATGGCAGATTCCCACAAGTTCACTGGCTGCTTTCCCTTTCTATCCTGTAGCTCAGTCTCTCTCGTGTGCCTGTTTCCTAAGCCCTTCTCTACCCTAGTACTCAGCCTGCTTAGTTCTTCAAATTTTGTCTCCCCGTTCTCAGCATCTCCTTCCACCAATGAAGCACTATTCTCCCTGCTCCTGAGTCTTGTTTAAGACTTCCCCATCAAGTAATTAGGCCTGC
>NW_015231257.1:0-754 GCF_001447785.1 Gekko japonicus | reverse complement strand
ATGAAATCACCGCACAACCAAGATGACACTTTGATTAATTCAAGAATGGTTAATTTTGCTTGGATTCTGCATGCTAAGCATGGATTCTCACTCTCCATTTAAGCAATAATAACATGTGATAGTGTTGGGTAACTCCCTGATGAGGAAACATTAATGATAATGGATCGCATAATAAGTGTATATTCAAATTCTCAGACAGGTTGCTGCCTGACCCAAAAAATAAAATCTTAAAAAATGAGGCAAGCTCAAGGGACAAAGCTGGAACATATTTCCAATGCCAAAGTTCTGGGATGAAAAATGTAAAGGTACTGCTAAAGAAATCATAACCAAATCCCTGAACGTGGGGATTTGGTCTGAATTCTTCAGAGCAGAGGCTGTAGTTTTCCAGTGGATTTGAACAATGACATTTTATAAATTATTCCTCTACTTCGGTTCATCTCTGAACACTCTGCTTTCAGGCAGTAGCTAGTTGCCATTTGCATCTCAAGGACTCAGGAGTGAGGTAGGTACACTGTTGATCTAAACAATGTGTTATTGGGTTGCAACGGTTTTACCCCGAATCAGAGAGCTTTTGTAAATAAATGGTTTCTAGTTAAACACACAGTCTTCTAAGATTATGTTCGATGTCCCCAGCAATAGTAGCCACAAAAACATACTGAAATTATGCACAGCCATATTATACCTGGTAAAAACTATTTGATCATAGATTTGCTGCATTCTAGAGCATTCTATGGCCCCAGTCACACTAGGGGGA
>NW_015231256.1:0-755 GCF_001447785.1 Gekko japonicus | reverse complement strand
TAACCACTACACCAAACTGGCTCATCCTTCGAAGTCAGTATAGTCTAAACAAATTAAGTGTTTTATAAATGAACAAAATATCTATAACCTGCAGAATATTCTTATTATAAACACTGGAAGACCAAACACATTTTGATGTGTTGTGTTTGGGCCGAAGCAGACTAGCCAGGCACCCCCAAGTTTGCCCCAGGGACACACCATCATTTTAGAAAGTGAGTTCCCACCTGGTGCTTGGGGAGAAGGGGATGTTGCTTCCTTCCCACACACTATTTTTTCAATCTGAAATGGTATCAGAAGGCTATATGTACTGCAGTGGTCCTAACCGGTATCGGATCCCTGTGATGCAGTTTAAAGGAATTCCCAGGTGGAAACTCACTCCCTAAAATGGTGGGCACATTCCACGATGCCTGTCTCATCTAGTATGGCCCTTTGTTAGAGGTCCCTTTTAAAAGTTTTATTTAGACAACAGTTCCTTTAAAAAAAGATATGCAAAACCCATAAACACAGAGAGTGAAAATATAAAAAATGCAAATAAATTGCCAATATCTGACTGAAACATGTCCAGCCAGTCATTATAGGCTTCTTTCTAAATAGGATTATTTCCAAAGATCACAGTATTACCATCCCACTAAAATCAGTGGGGAAAACATGTGTTCACAGAAACTAGTCTGCCATTTCCATTTAGTAATAACTCAGGTTATTGGTAAGGAGTAGGGTTGCCAGCCGCCAGGTGGTTGTATATCAAAAATGAGAGC
>NW_015231255.1:0-755 GCF_001447785.1 Gekko japonicus | reverse complement strand
TTTTAAAAATGCCCTTTTGTATCAGAAGAAGGATCCATCCCGGCCAGCTGTCTGTTTCCAGTAGCAGCCACCCAGATCCTGCTAGAAAGTATTAAAACAGGCTCTTGCTTGTCCCCAGCACTTGGTGCTCAAAGATATACTGTCTATAAACCTGCAGTCCCCATTTAGAATGTCATTATTAAAAGTTTATTGAAGATAATACAAGGGAGATGTAGATTTGTCTGGTTCTGTTCCTTTACTGCTTCTGAATTTAATTGTGCATTAGATCCACTCCTTAATTCCAGTTTAATAAAAACAATTCCTAAAATACTGAAATTGCAGCATGTGCAATTTGCTTCTGCTTTCTGTTTCTTTAGTTCACCTGCATCTTTCCTCTAACTTTTGAATTACACATGGACATTGATGAGGCATGCAAAAAAAGCAATCTTTCTGTGGTTACTGGGCCATTTGAAGCTGTCCTACAGCCTAAGAAGCCTTCCCCTGAAGATGCCTGTTCTTTAGGAGCAACGTTTCTTGCACATGTGTAGCATTAATGTAGAGGAGGGGGAAGGTGCAATAAAATGGAAAGACTTGGAAACTGTAGTAAATGTTTTTACAGTGCTTGGTACAAAATGTAGATGTTTTCCATATGATTTCATAGGGTTCTCTCATTGTTGCTGTGGCTGCCAATCCAGCGCAGGGGCAACAGGGGCTTCTACAGGATGTCCCCCCTCCGTATATTCCCTGCCTGAGTCCGCACCCACCATGGCTATTTC
>NW_015231254.1:0-755 GCF_001447785.1 Gekko japonicus | reverse complement strand
GTAAGAAAATTTGACTTGGCAACCCTAATCCTCTGGAATGTGTAGGGGGCTCCTCAGCAGACACAGCAACGTGTAAAGGTTGTCTGGATAGGGAAACTTGGGGGGGAAATCTGCTTTAAGGAAAGTAACCGACTGCAAGCCCAGAGTGGGCTTCATCCTTATGACCTGTTGCAAAAGAAGCCAATCCTAAAGACTAAGATCCAGAAAACTGGACTGCTCTTAAGTGCAGAGCACAAGCGTCAATCTTGCTCCTCTTTGGAGTCTGCATTCTTGTGAACCCACACAAATCCACAGTAAGCATTTTCCATATTCCACCTTCTATAAATCTTAAGTTATTGTGCTGAGTGAGTCTTTCCATGCAATCGAGGAAATGCAATAACTTTAAGGGGTATCACGTTCCCTTCCTTGAATATTTCAAACCTTTTAATCAAATGTTTACTGAATATATAAGTATTTCCTGTTCTTTAAACACATCTTAAAAAGTAGAACAGGTGGTGCAAAGGTTCTTAAGAGTTTGGAACCAAAGAGGGACATCTGCCACGGACAGCAATTTTGTATGGAATGGCTACTATAGCGAGCAATATTGAACTATATTATTACGAACAGAAGTTACGATCCAGGCAGTCATTGTTTTCGATCTATTGATTTGCTGAGTACGATATGCATGGGAAGGATGTTCAGAATTGGAGATATTGTGTGTTTTAGGGGGAGTGCAGTCATTAAAAGGTCAAAAACGTAATTGAAAGGTAATACGG
>NW_015231253.1:0-755 GCF_001447785.1 Gekko japonicus | reverse complement strand
AAACTTTGGTTGTCTAATCATCTAGCAAGCCCCAATCTATAGCCAAAGTGAGAGAAATTAATGGATGAAGCAAAAGGCAGCACTAGCCATTGTCTCCAGCAATTTAAACCCTTAGCTTCCCCTGCATCCTGATTCCCTCCAGTCCAACTGGTGAGGGGGCAGTTCCCTGCTAATCAAGGGGTTTCTGTATCAATATCTGAAAGCTGGGATATAGCCCAGTAGATGTGTTTATCCATGGAAAGAATTCTTAGTATTGTCCCTTAAGTGTATTTAACATGATTTCACAGGTTTTTATTTGCAAGAGATCAAATTTAACCAAGCCAAAATACCAATGTAAAATACACAGTACCCCAGGTACATAGTATGTTACCAAATAGACCAGATTTACAGTCGAATGCTGGCATATTGCTTGGGCTTGTTGTATAGACCAGACTATTTAATAAATAACAACACATTATTATATTAATCCATCTCAGGGTTTAGCTTCTGCTCTTACTTTAAACATTGTTTGTTGTCATGGTAACCTGCTCTTTTTCACCAGACAGTTTATATCATGTGAATTTTTGAATCAAAATCTAGAAATGTGTTTGTACACTTTTGAGAACTAGAAGCATTAAGTAGTAGGCAATCAGTAATTTGTCTCTGGTAGCCTAATACAGTAATGTTAACATGCAAAAGTTAATAGGCGGTTGCTTAAAGACCAGTCCAGGATAATTAGGTTTTATGAGTTACTAGGAAAAAGGCTCGTTGTGGAA
>NW_015231252.1:0-755 GCF_001447785.1 Gekko japonicus | reverse complement strand
AATTCAATGACAAATTCATGGTGAACAAGAGAATAGAACAGTAACACAGAGCCCTAAAGGCAAGATCAACTGGTAGGCTCACATCACCTTCTAATTTGACTTCAAAATTGACTTATAGATATAACAACAACTGGTAGCTATAACACCAGCTCAAAAAACAAGCAACCTTGCCATTCTTTGTAGAAAGTGAGATGTAGTTCAAGTGACATTGAGGCTGGTCATCATAAATAGAGAGTTCAAGAGAGATCCAACCATTTGAGACAGGCTGAAATAGTTGCTAGTGAAGGCTAATTCAGACAGCTATTTTTCAACAGCTCACAATGCTTAGAGGGAGTAGTAGAAAAGATGTGCCAAAACTTCCCTGTTATTTACCTTGCCCTTATGTGGCAAGTAAAAATCAAGGTTTGTACTTTTTGTGAGGTTCATGTGAAACAAATCTAATCATCACTGTTTCCTTGTCAAATTCAGACAGATGACCAACTTACTGATGGCCTTGGTGCCATACTATTTAATAACATCTCTTGGAATAAAATGGAGCCCTATTCAGACAATTATTCGAACACTTGCTGAACCCTGAGGAGTGCAGGATTATGCCCAGCCCTGACCTCCAAGTGTTCAGTGGAATGTCTGGCCAGAGACCTTCCTTTACTTAGATTTACTTATTCAGATATTTACTGGTTGCTTTTCTCCCCAGTGAGAACCCAAAGCAGGTTACATCAGTGTTCTTCCTAACAATATCCCTGTGAAGTAAGTTA
>NW_015231251.1:0-755 GCF_001447785.1 Gekko japonicus | reverse complement strand
GATAGTGCGCTGAGTATTACTGATTATGGCTTAATTATTTTGGGTATTTACACAATTGCTGTAATTCTGAAATCAGCACTTCATATAGCAAGTCTGGTCTGGCGTAGTTTGTTCTGTATTGGTTTCTGTTGGCAGCTAGATACCAATCTATTTTTCCTGCTGCTGGAATGCTTACAAATTAATTGTTTTATCGGCAGCTTCACTGCCTTTTCAGGAATTCCTTCTTTCGTAGAATGCTTGCAGTAGAGTTCTCTGCCTATAGCTTCTGTTTCTGCTACAGCTGCCTAATACTGACTTGCCACCGTTGCCCATTTGCCCACCATCTTGTTTCTCACACAGCAATCTTTGTTAAATATTCTTTGTTAGAGAGTTCTGTTTTAATGTGATTTTTCATTTGTATTGCTCTGTTGAATCTACTTTTACATTTTTAATGATGTCTTACTTGCTAAATCATATTTTCACTTTTCTCTTCTTTTACAACTCATTTTTAGCTCCTTGCACATTTAATGATTGTGTTCTTCATCATGGTCTTTGAGATTTGATGGGCATGTAGATTTACTCTTAGCTTTCTAACAGCACAGTCTATGAAGAGTTACTCGCATCTAAAACCACTGATATCAATGGGCTTGGCCTGGAGTAACTCTGCATATGGTTGTACCATATGTGTCCCTTTTCCCATCTCCTATTGACAATTTGACAACTCTTTCTCTCTTCATCTGGAACTCCATAAGAATTGTCTTCTCTTTGTTTCCTTT
>NW_015231250.1:0-755 GCF_001447785.1 Gekko japonicus | reverse complement strand
GAGTTTTACGCATGTACCATAAAGCAACAACCTACATCCTATCATGTTTCACTGATCCCAAGTTCCTATGTCTACTGGTTGAAAAAACAATGATTTCTGTCAAATTACTTGAGAAACTGCAAGTCTGGCATGCCAACCTTATTATGCGAATGTACTGTCATGCCACTCAAATAACACCGAATATTCCATTAACATTCCGTTGTAAATTGCATTTAATTTGACTATTAAAAAAGGTAAGAAAACCATTACCCCTCCCCCCCAAAGGTGCACTGAAATAACATTCTGTGTGTGCTTCATATGCCACTGCCTCTCTCTCAGAAGAATCACCGCAGAAACCATGCTGAAAAAATGATATATCAATAACTACATTGAACATGAAACAAATTAACTAACGCTCTTGTGCGTAACAGAGTAACTTCCTTTGCATAAGGACTGTGATTTCAGCTGTACCGCTCCAGGGCCACTGCACAATATCTGCTAAATCTGATCACATTCAGCTCAAAATTACTGTACAACATTCCACAGAATTCAGATTTATACAATGGGTATTAACTACAGTTGCATGACTTAGATGTTATAATGGGGGAAAAGCTTATTTGATGCTAGCTCTGACAGCTGGTGGTGGAAAGTGAGGCTTTCATTCCTTCTAATATTTAAGTTAAATAGATCTTGGAGTATAATATGGAATCCTTGGGTGGGATTGTCGAATTATTTCGATTGTTTTCAGTTTATGTACTGGAAAAGCATATGTTTGT
>NW_015231249.1:0-755 GCF_001447785.1 Gekko japonicus | reverse complement strand
CTGGACTCTGTGTCTTCCGGCGGGGATTCCGTTTCAGAAAAGGGGGCAGCTGCCCTTAAACGAGAATACCAATTGAGGATTAGAAAAGATAAAGCAAAGTGAAGGCTGAAGGACTCTGAATGGTGCCTTAAAGCATGTGATATAAATTATGCTCTTGGGGTTTTCTTTAAACAGTTAAAAATGGCATCAATCTTACTCACGCATAGATCATATATTAATCTCTTCTGACCTGACAAATGGAGTACTGGAGGCGGACATTGGCCCTTTCTACTGCTCAGACCACGCTTTAATATCTTGCACACTGACTCAATTTGATGAAAGTACCAGATACAAATCCTGGACTTTTAACACTTCTTTATTGCACAATTTAGATTTTAGACAAGAGACTCAGAATCAAATAGAGCTTTATTTCAAGAACAATGATACTGATGGCATTTCCCCGGACATTCTCTGGGATGCAATGAAGCCGACTATAAGAGGTTCATTAATATCACAAGCATCCCACCTTAAAAAAAAGAAACAAGAATTAGAGATGAAAACTTTACAAAACATAAAGATCTTAGAACAAAAACACAAAGACACAGGTTCACCCAAAGTACTCAAACTGCTAAACCAGGAAAGAAACATTTTATCGGCCCTAGAGACAGCAAATATTAAGAGACAACTAGTGTTTACTAAACAGAAGTATTGGCAAAAATCCTCCAAATCTCTCAAATTACTGTCACATAAAGTAAAGGAAATGCAAACTTCTAAAA
>NW_015231248.1:0-755 GCF_001447785.1 Gekko japonicus | reverse complement strand
AGTGCAGTCTGGAGGCCAATCCCTACACCACACAAGCGACAGTTTGCTTGCATTTATGCAAAATGCACAAGGACTGTGGGAATGAGTGCACTCAATGATTGCCCTGGGATCCGCTTTACAAGAACTGCATCAAAAACGACAGTGAAACTTTAAATCACTTAACTGACTGGTTTGTAAGAAATTTCTTTCAGATTTAGGCTACTTCCACATGACTGCTTTGCTCCACTGTGTTTCCCAAATAGGAGTGGTCTTGCTCCCAGTGTCTGCATGGCATTTTTATGTATCCACGCACCTTTCAGCTTTCCCTCCAACACGTGGCGATCTTTCCTAAACCTGCTTCGGGATGAACACTTTTGAAAGACCACAACCAAAGCAGACCTGCACCAGTGTGGAAAGTATGGATCCTGCTCACAGTGGTGATGCTGTCCTTCTACCGGTCCCCCTAAGCTGCCATTTCTCCCCTCCCATGTTCCCAGAGGGCTTTAAAAAAACTGGCACTTGACATATTTGCTATAGTGTTACAATGATACAGTGCTGTGTCAATTAACAAACTTTTTAAAGCCAGAAAAAGCCCACCAGTGGCATGGGGGTCGGGGGACCGGGGCAGGGAAAGTGCAGGGAAACCCACCATGTGGATAGTGACAACAGCCACACAGAGAGCAGGCATCATGTGGAAGCATCCTTGGAACCGGAGGGAGGAGTTTGCCAAAATGCCTACATTTAGATGTCTTCACCCAAAGAGTGATTACCACATG
>NW_015231247.1:0-755 GCF_001447785.1 Gekko japonicus | reverse complement strand
GTATTTCAAGGACAGAATTTCTGACTTGCAGAAATAGGGTACATTGTTACAAGCTCTCCATTTATTCAAGTAGCTACATGTTACAGGATCAGTGCTTACCTAGACTGGCTTCCCTTGGAGACTTATATGTCTTTTTTCTTTCGTTATATTTGATTTCTTTACAAATATATGGTTAGAATATATATGGAAGCAAAGCAACATTTTTAAAAGTCAGCATATCTGTTATCCAACATCACTGGGAGAGATAGATACTGCATCCCCAATATGTTTCAATGAACTCACAGTACTGTCTGTACCAGAATCTAGACTGCTGTATCTTCACACACAGAGAGACATTTCTCATGTCTGGTTCTCAAAGCCCTGATGGGTGACTGAATATAGCTCACAGAAAAATCAACCAGTGTGGGTTAGTATGAAGTACTGGTAAGAAAGTAGCCCAATGGTACCTCCCATCTTCTGAGTGTCCCTCCTCAAAAAGACAATAAAAAATTAAGTTACTCTCATCTCTGGAACAGAGCCACTCTCTAAGACCCACTGAGGTGATGTTTACTGTTCTTTTCTCTTTTCAGCAATTGGGCTCTGTTTTCCACAAGGCATGCTACTTTAGGTCAAGCCTAAAGGACAGTTTCATTCACAGTAACCACACACAAGCGCACAACAACATAGATTCAGTTGCTTATTTTGAAATAATAGTAATTCATGCAGCACATAAATTCATAACGCGTCAAATTGTTGGAAAAGGCAATGTCTGGTGT
>NW_015231246.1:0-755 GCF_001447785.1 Gekko japonicus | reverse complement strand
CTGGTTACAGACTTTGATGTATCATACAGCCATAGATGTTGGCCCCAGTATAGAATTAATTACACTTCAGCCTTATAGCTGTCAGTGGCATTGGAACACAGCCAGCTTCCTCTGGAATGGAGCCATTGACTTGCCTTGTCCTTCCTAGACCTCTTATGCAGCTTGAGGGATTGTTCTTCTTAAGACTTTGTGACATGGATGCTGTCATGTGCCTACCTTATTTATAGAGCTGAGACTGGGTGTGGTTTGGGTGCTTTCACCATTATTATACTGGCACGTGTGATGCAGTTCAAGTGAGGCGTCTCACGGACAAAAGAATCTCACAGGCAGGCATGATGAAAGGGAAAGTTTTACCTTTTGTTAGCCCTTTCTTGTTGCCTAAGAAAAGCAACTTTGGTGCTAAAGATACAGTTGATAATTTGAAGCATTTTTTCAGTGTACCGATGCTCTGGAAAAGACCTGTGTAAACAATTTTCATGTGAAAGCAAACATTTCTGCAAAGCTTAACAGAACGAGCGAATAAAACTTTTCAGCTGTTTCTCTAAGGTTGTTATTGAAGTAAAATCATTTGCCACTAGAAACCTTCTCTCTGGCCTGCAATAACTAATCCCATAGCAAAAAATGAAATTGATATGAAAAGCTATGAAAAGCCTTCAAGTTATTTCTTAGCAAATGGTAAAGTGCGTGTGTCTTAAGCAACACTGAGATTATTTTTTGTCTTCTGGATGCATAGTAAAGGTTCCCTTGCTCGAAAG
>NW_015231245.1:0-755 GCF_001447785.1 Gekko japonicus | reverse complement strand
AGGGCTGACCCTACTTAGCTTCCAAGAACAGATGAGATCGGGCTTTATACCTTTCAAATTATTTCCCATTTCTGCTCAAAGCAGATTGATTTGATCCCAATTTCTTGGAGGTGTCTATTCACCACCACCTCCCTTCTGGGAACGTTCTCTTGCAGGAGCCAGAGAAAAATGAGTGCTGAGAGGCCAACCACTTCATTATTTTAACTACGGTGTCAACATCACACAGCTATTGTGCTAGCAAACGTTGTCAGCAGAGATCGCTAGGCATTACTTCGAAACTCAGCTCAAAACTCCCCCAGAGATGTAATCAAAACTCCTCAGAGGAGTAATCAGCAAGCCAATCCCAAAAGACCCTCTCTCCTTAAACGTTGCAACAATATAAAACAACTCTATATATAGTCAAGTATTTTGGGTAGGGGGGGATTTGGACCCCTTGTATCTGAATGAGAAATACTTTTTGCCCAATCACTTCAAAGTCTAAAGGAATCAGTGATTCCTAAGTGACCTCCTCAAGCATCAGTCACCCTGCCTTTCAGTCTTCGCTTGCAATCCCCACAATTTTAAATCAGAAACCTATTGATTTTTTAAAAAATAATAATCTAACAACAGTTTTTTCAGAAGCAAACGTACCATTTTTAAAGAGCCTGAAATTGTGAAAAGCACAACTATTATCTGGGTGGCACGATGGATATGGAACATTTGACATGTGAAAAATGGTCTTTGTTTAAGTATAGGACTTTTTCAAAGTTGTAATT
>NW_015231244.1:0-755 GCF_001447785.1 Gekko japonicus | reverse complement strand
CTGGGTGTACCCACTAAAGAATAGCTTCCACTAACACAGAAATATTTTCTTTCTGAATAGGTGTATGCATATGTGGAAGGGAAGCAAGACACTGGCATTTGGGGCCATATGCATGCGTAGGCACTAGAGTTTGATGCATTCCCTTCCCCTTCAGAGGTGCACTATACTATCATAAGCATGTTTACTGAAGTCTCACAGAAGTCAGTGGACCTTACTCCCTAGTAGCATGTTTGGGATAGCCTAGAAACCCAAAAGAGTAAGCTATAACCTGGTGAACTCCAGAGCACATTGGTGTTTTGAAAAGGCAAAGCAGGGACCATATTATGTCAAGGTCAGGTACCAGGGAAAGGGCAACCAGGGATTATACTAGGATTATACTGGAAGCATGTGCACTGACCTTGGAGGGCCACAAATTCTGTAAAAAAGAGAGCTATAAATGCTGCATCGCTGTATGAGGGTGCTAAAAAGGGAAATCAGCAAGGAAGGGAGAAAACTGGGCTGATAAGAGACAGTCATTTAGGTATGAGAAAAGCTGGCTGCTATAAAGATTCCACTGATAATTTGACAGCAGTCTATACAGACTGTGAGACACAAAAGGAAGTACAGGCCTCTCAAAGCCACTCAAGAAAATATACACTTCAGCAGTCAGCCTAGATATGGTTTAAAGTGTTAGCAATGGCTCAGACCAAGAACATTTCATTGCCAGTGCTCAGAAATAGGGTTGCAAGATCTGGATTGGAAAATACCTGGAGACT
>NW_015231243.1:0-755 GCF_001447785.1 Gekko japonicus | reverse complement strand
GGCATCCAACGAGGCTGCACTGCCAGTTGCATGTGCAGCCCCACCCTGCCAGGGAAAAATCTGTGGGTGGTGCAGGTGGGCACGGGCAGTGTGTGTGGGGGCTTGTGGAGCACAGGCCAGGGGGCATAGGGATGGGTAGACAGGAATGGAAGCATAAGTGGAAGGCTGGAGGAGAGGGGGCTCTCCTTGGCACTCCCTGCCTGGGGCCCCCCAAAACATGGAACTGGCCCTGTTTGAGAGATACTCTGCCAGCACCTGCACACTCACGTGAGCAGCTCGCGTTGAAATCCAGATTCAGCTACAAAGCACACCAAGTGCTCTTAAGCAAACCTCCTTCTCTTGCAGCCCAACACTCCACAAGATTGTCGAGAGGCTAAAACACTGCTTATACTGCTTTGAAACCCACAGAGAACAGGCACAGTACTAACCTGCTGCTTATTCGTTGTTTTATTCAAACCAGTTTCATAAATAGTGAAGCAAATGCTATTTATAGATGTTTACTTTGTCCTTCACAATAGGCTACTTTTTTGATTAACAAAAAGTTCTAGTTGAACAAAATTTAAATAGCGCATCTTTTACACTAGCAATGGACACACTGGCAGCACTGCTCTACACCTGCGATTTTCTACAACCGCTTCCTCACCTACCCTATTCTCCATTTTGCCCTGGGCAGTGCCTGACCTGTGAGGCTTTGAATGCCACTTGTGAGCTGCTCCCTTGGCAATTTCATACAGGAAGCAGCTCCAGCTGAGTCC
>NW_015231242.1:0-755 GCF_001447785.1 Gekko japonicus | reverse complement strand
TGATCAGGACTTTGATGTGTAGGAAGAGGGGGCTTTAGTGCACCCCTATTTTCCTGAACTGAAATGACACAAAGAAGCAGTGAACTGCCCTACTAGGGAAACTTAACACATGCTGTGGGCTACTAACAAGTTTCCCCACGGGCAAATAGTGGCTTGGGAACATTTGAAGTTGGAAAAATGTATGGGCTGGGGATTTAAGCTCCCTGTTCCTTGCACTATCTGTTCCCAATCTGAATTATTCCCCCATATACTGGGGAATTAAGTTTCAATCATAGACCTTCTAAAACATGCCTGCTTGACAGGAAATGTGGCAGACCCATGACTTTGCAATGTGTACACTGGACCTTCCTTAATGTCTCTGCCCATTTCCCTCTGCAATGTGTGCATTGGACCTTTAATAGTCTTAATGTCTCTGTCCATTCCCTTTGTTCCACCTGGAACTCTCTTCTTGGACATGTACATGCCCCCCCACAACAATCCTCCTCAAAACTCACCTTTTATGTGGAGCCTTTCCCAAGCCTCACCCCCCAACTATGACCCCCAATTACAGTCAATGCCAAATAACCAAAATGGTATCTACTCGAATTTTGACTGTTCCAGTCTCTCCCGCCCCTCCCCCTTCCGTTGTTGTCTTTCGCACTGTCCAAATTTACACGGCAAATCCCCACTTAATCACAAAGTACACTGTGTGACCCTGGGCCAGTCACATACTCGGCCTAACTTGTGAGGAAAAGAGGGAGGGGGAGGAAGTGTTT
>NW_015231241.1:0-755 GCF_001447785.1 Gekko japonicus | reverse complement strand
CAGAGAGAATAAAAGTAAAACTACTACTGGTTAAGGACAAAACCAGGGATGTAAAACTGTTTTAAACTACTTCCAATAAACATTCAGTGGAAATCACACAAAGAGTCTTTCCAAGAAGCAAAATTTAGCTAAGCTAAATTTAAAGTTCCTTAGGTTTCAATGGGAGAAACATGATCAGATCTCTTCCATTAAAATCTCTTAAGTGCATTTAGATTCATCATGCCTATAATTGACTGAGGACGCCTAAGGGAACTGCACCAACCCAATGAATATTAATTGACTTACAGTTTCCTAGTGCATCTTGAACCAAACCAAAATGGTCCTCTATGACTGGTCTTTTAATGATAATGACATAACTGTTTCAGTTTCTTACAGTATTCATTGTGCTTTAATTTAAATGTGCTGTACTCCTAATCTCTTCAATTAGCTGTCTAGGACAATGTTTAAACACCTTTAAAGCTATTAAAATCCACCGTGACACAGTAAATGTGGGGTGAGTTCTGAATTGGATGTGTGATAAAGAAACCTCACGACCGCTTCACAATGTGATGAACTCCAGAGAATTCCATTCCAATCTATATTCTCAACATGCTAGCTGTACTAATTGGGCAAATTATCAGATGATCCCCTCCTGAGAAAAGACCCGGGGAAAAACAGTGCCAGTGCAGTTTCCCCCAGCACTAGGCCATGTTGCCCAGTTTAGCTTCCATTTGTGCATCAGCTAAAATTTATCTCCAGAACTGCTACTGTAAATA
>NW_015231240.1:0-755 GCF_001447785.1 Gekko japonicus | reverse complement strand
GTGTGGGAGGAGGCACAAGAGGAGGGAGTGGATGGAAGGAACAGTTACTGTTTCACACTAATGTGTGTAGGTTGTAATGTGGTGACTTTAGTTTAAAGCAATGTAGAGCTGTCATTACCTACATAACAGGAGTTCTTCCTGCCCGGCCTGCCTCTGGTCCTGCCGCAGTCGCTGCTCAATCTACTTTTGCAGGTTCTGTAGTGCTTCAGCTACTGTTAGAAAAAGCTAAAACCACTCACGCCAGCACCAGTGACGCAGATTCTGGAATGCCATTTGAAGCTAACTACTGGATGGTGTCCATTTCAACCTGGCATATTTATTTGGGAAGCAAACCCCAAATGCATTTCCTGAAAGCAAATTACTTTTTAGTCATTCCAGAGGGAAATTTATTCAAAGGGAAATTTTGCTCAGCGAGGTATCTATCTGGAAGGGTCATTCTGCTGCAAAATTCACAAACTGCTATCAAAAACTACATCTAATCTTTTACCTGCTGGTTCACAGGACTTCTGGTCTGCCCCAAGCTTGTAACCAGAGATGCAGGAACAGATCACTCCTCCCGATGGGCTATTCTTGCAGAATTGCTTGCATCCTCCGTTCTTTGTTGCACAAGTAGCATCTGACAGGGAGAGGAATTAAATACAATTAAAGATGATGGCTCCTTTAAGAATCTTTAAAGGAAAACTGGGAACAGGGAAAATGACCTGCCATCAGTCACCTAGCAGGGTTAGTTGGTCTGCAATAGAACAGTTAGATTT
>NW_015231239.1:0-755 GCF_001447785.1 Gekko japonicus | reverse complement strand
TATGTGTGTCTTGAACTAGGACCATGGGAACCAGACCCTGAAAACCAATGAACTCAGTCTTCATTCTGAGAAGCCTGACTCCCTTACAAGAACCAAGGAACCACTCAACTACTATCCTACTTTTTGTCTAACTTACCTTGTTTATCCCTGTGAATGACTCACACAGCTTTGATCCAGTGCATACCTTCATGACGTCTCCTTCATTCATGTGCCCAGTTTTGTCACCTGGAAGCTCCATAACTTATGCCATGACTTCAGAATTCGCTGACTGACTGCCGTTGAGTAGGTTCTGTGACTTTAAAACAAACTATGCCTCTAATGTTATTCTGCATGTGTGCCCAATCGAAGGCCCATTTCCTGACCCACTGTGCATAATCACCCATAAGGGGGTTTTTGTTTGATTGTCACAGGGAGAGAGAAAAAAGTATCTTCCTGAAATGACTTGGATTTGGAACAAAGAAGACAGCTGGTGGACAAACAGGTCAATTTTTCTCATTAAGGTGCAGAGAAGACCGGCTGTTGCATCCTGCCTGCCCTTGCCACCTATTGCAGGGATGGCAAAACAGTCTTATCAGGTAAGGTCATTCTGCATGGCAGTATGCAATTTCTGCCTCGCCTCTTCATTAAGCCACAGGGGTAACTAGAAAGAATCCAGCAGCTCTTCATCACTGCTGTAGCAGACAGTATATAAAAAAAAGGCTGTCAAGGACTCATTTGAAATTCCATGCAAGTCAGAAAACAATCAGTGTGTGCTG
>NW_015231238.1:0-755 GCF_001447785.1 Gekko japonicus | reverse complement strand
AGAATTTATGCCCCAAAACCCACATTTGAGAATCTAGTCAAAGTAAGTTTAAGAGCATAAGTACACGCATTTTAAAAGGAGTTAGCAACAGACAAGCATCACTAAACATAGGTAGTGGAGCTGGGAAAAACACAATGGAGGATTAGGAGACAACATATGAAGAATCCCATGATCTAATCCCTAAATCCTGCTTCTGGTGTTACATCTCAATCAAGTCTGTATTTTCCCACACCTGAATCAAGCCCATTCATTTTTCCCCTGCTCACAATTAACAAGGTTCAGCACCTAGCTTTGCTTATCCATTGGTATATAAATGCGCGTATCTGGGAATACCCCAGTTATTTAATACACTGATTAGCACTTGTTGTCTTTCTCTCCCACCCTTGAATGATACACATGAATCTAATCTCATACCAATCACATCTTCATATTGTCCTTTGTTTTTAATTTAACAGCTACTTGCCAGTAAATGAGAGGAATATTAATTTGACATGTTTGAGGTTTTCACAGCACTTCAACATGAACAAAAATCAGTCCAACATCAATCCACACACAGATCCGCAGCTGAGGACTGAGAAAGAAGTGAGGAAAATGTGCACAGCGCAACCAAAAAGGTTCAAAAGGTAATGGGATAGAAGCCAAGTATGTTCCTTGTCCCTGGTGGATCCCCCCATAAATGAACAAGCCTGCTGCTATCTGTGCTGCTACACCTTGGGTTAACCTTCTCTTGGGAGCAATGTTCCCTCTAAGCCGTG
>NW_015231237.1:0-755 GCF_001447785.1 Gekko japonicus | reverse complement strand
CCAGGAGGACTGATCACTGTCGTCTGGAGAACAGTTATAATTCTGGAAGATCTCCAGCAAGCACCTGGAGGCTGGCAACACTGAGGATGGGAGAAGGCCCAACTCCTGCCTTTCTCCCTGTGCTGTTTGCCCAAGCTGGAACCACTTGGTGGAGGGAGTTATTTCCCCCTTTTCGCATTGCTGCAAGGCCCTATGAAGCTTCCATAAACAGAGGCAGCAAGCACTGGAATACCAGTGCTGGGTGGCGGCATTAGGGGAAGGCTCTGTTTGTTGGCCTTCCAGGGCATCTGGTTGGCTGCTGTGTGAAACAGGGTGCTGGACTTTATTGGACCACTCGCCTGACCCAGTAGGGCTCTAAGTTCTTATGGTCTTGAGGCTTCTTAAAAGCGAACACAAGAAGCGTCTCTCTCTGAGCCCGGAGATGACTTTGTCAGATGAAAGTAGGTTCTAGCATGCAAAGGACAGAAGTTGCCCAGAGCCATGTTTGGTCCACAGTGCAATCCAAAAACATTCCTCTGTGATCAACCTTTTCAAGGGCTTCTGAACTTTGCTTGGTGTCAGAAAGGCATTTGCTCAACTACTGTGTTCCCTATTTTCAGCTGGAGACTGCCATGCTTCCTTCAAAATGTTTTTGGAATGGTAATTAACAATTCTGGAAAAAGCCCTCTGAGGTGGAGGAGGGGAATGGCCATGATGGGGACTGTGGCAGGGAAAATATGGGGAGACCATCAATGCAGCTTCCACATGAAGCGCTG
>NW_015231236.1:0-755 GCF_001447785.1 Gekko japonicus | reverse complement strand
GGGCATGTGCTCTTTTGCAATAGGGAGACTTCTGACATCTACAACAGTTGCTTTCCTTTTATACTGTTGCATCATAATCCCCAGCTGTATCTCAATGTGTTTCTTTTGGTGACGGCAGCTCTTTTTGAGAACCAGATATGAGCAAGTAAGGGAAGTGACTACAATGAGAGATACTGAGCGTGCTCTCTCCTTGCAAGCCCTGGGGCTGTTTTGCTGCTCGGCAGTTTTTTCATAATAAGCAGTTTTCCACTTTCCCCATCCACAAGTCTGAGCATAAAGCAGCACACTGTACCATCTGCCAGCCTCTTTCCCCTAGTTCAGACTTATCTACATTTTCTAGAGTGTAGCAAAATCTAATTCCAATTTTGGGCAACAAAGGGACACAGATTGTAGCCGAGCATGCAGTCCACCTGCATTTGCAAAGGCATCCGCCATTAAGTAGATGCAGTCCTTGCCTCCTATTGCATGAGGAAGGCGATTATGTGGCCCCCTGGAAACCTCACGGCCTTTACACATGATCTGCTTTTTGCCGATTGGTTCCGCTGCTGCAGTTGTAAAGGCAAAGCAGGACAGATGTACATTAGTGTGGATCCCACCTCCACAGTCTATATGGGCCTGTAACATCTCCCACACCGGTCCCTTATCTCTCTGCATCAGGGTAAATTTTCATCAGGGAAATGGTGCAGGGGAAACAGAAAGGGTTAAAAGTATACATACACATACATGCATGCACATATTTAAGAACAATGAAGATG
>NW_015231235.1:0-755 GCF_001447785.1 Gekko japonicus | reverse complement strand
TTTCTACGAAATGACCCCTGCCTGCAGGTGAGCTGGTAGTAGTATATCGAGATAATCTCCTTCCACCATGGAGTCCCTCTCATTGGTTACTAGGCAATCCAGTGATGGGATAGAAAGGAAGTTGCCAACATGACTGTGGTGTTCCCACAGGCATGTATCTGACCACTTTGCTTCACAAAGTTTAAAGTCTTTCTCTAGCCTAAGGAACCTTGCTTCAACTTGAGTTGTTCTTCATCTAGCGGAAGAGCAACTTCCATCAGAAGAGACTCCTTGGGTTGAAGGAAAGGTCCATTCTTCGTTGGGTGGATTAGTTGGATATATGCCACTGTTTTACCACCACCACCCCAAAATGAGAATGGCTTGCCAACATTTCCTAGTAAATGGTGGAGATAATAATGCAACCTGATCATTCGTTGAAAGCACTTGGTGATTCTTGAAATGTACCAACAAATGGCATAAGTGGTGAGCCATGAAAACTGGCCAAGGTTAAACATTTTCATTTTAAAAAGTAAATGAAAGAAAAGAAAATGAGCTTTGGCCACTTGCCAAAGGCAAAAATTAGAGCTTGTCCCTTTTCTAACCCCTGTGGCCTTCAGCAAAACATTGTCCCCCCCCCCTACTTTTTTCTTCTATAAAATGGTGCCAGTGGTGCCTGACTGTGCAGGTTAGCTGTAAGAATCACTGAACTTAAGACAGAGGAATACTTTCCTCAGTGAATGCGGTACACAGTAGGGATGTACATCTGGATATTGGTA
>NW_015231234.1:0-755 GCF_001447785.1 Gekko japonicus | reverse complement strand
GGTCATGTGAGCTAAATAGATTGATTGATAATTCCACAGTTTACTCAATGAGTGAAGTACTTTCTTTTGTTTGTCCTGAATCAGTTCAGTTCAGATGTTCTGGCACCCAAAAAGATCTCGGCATCCCTTTTGCGGGGATTGTCAGTACTGTGAACAATCAACATAGACTTCAGGACAGAAATATTGTTGTTTCATCAGATACACAGGCTTCATGTCTAATTAGGGTGTGAACTACTTAGTTGAGATATTAGCATGGAGATTTGGGAGTGGTGCCCTGGGAATTATGTTAGGAATAAGTCTGTACATGTCTCAGTTCCTGTGGCCTCAGGTATAGGAGGAGAGCTGCATGGAAGCTGATTAGAAATCTGAAAAATGTATGCAATACCACAGCTGAGATAAACTAAAAAGATGCAGTAGTTCCTAACCATGTGCAATATGGCAATACAATTGTGTCCCAGGATGCATTTTTGAAACAGGGTTCTGGAATTAATTATGGAATGGATGTGATGTGACAATAAACCTTTTATTCTGATTCTTCTGTTTGATGAATGAAAGCTAAGAATTAGAAATGCACCTAAAGTAGAATCTAACGCTTCATAACTTCGAAGGTTTGGTGGAAGTGTACCATCCTATTGCATTCTTAAATTCATGCTTATATTATGAATCCATTTCACACTTCACATGGAAGACACATTTCAGTGTGTTCACTGAATGAGATGAGATGCCTTGGAAAAAGTGTAGAAAAGGGCAACTAG
>NW_015231233.1:0-755 GCF_001447785.1 Gekko japonicus | reverse complement strand
AAACAGCTGCATGCATCTGGTAGATGAAATATAGGGTGTAATCAGCCAAGGGCACTTGTGCAATACTACTTGTGGTCATGTCAGTGGTATGTTGGTTAACATCCAAAACTGAGGGTCCAGCCTGAAAACCAAGAACTGAAACAAAGAATACAACTTATAAAGGACAGTACCAACAGTAGGAACTTCAGAGAAAGGAACAGTTGCACAACCACCACCAGGTACCTCACCTGAAGATCATAGGGCACGGTGTCTCCTGTCTTTGCAGAACTACTGAAAGGAACCTGACCTCCCTGTTGAATGGATAGGAATATGAACACACTAGGATCATCTCTGTATTCATTGCTATTGCTGAATAAATATTATGTGCATAGTGGAATGATCCGAAAGTGACTGGGTGCTGAGTTTAACCCATATGAAAGTCCCTTTGTGTTTATGGATCAAGATGGCTTTACGTCCCCTGAAAAGAAATGGCATATTTTTAGGGCCAGCCCATATGGAAGGAATTCGGATAGCATCTCAGTTTTCCATCCCATCCCCATTGTAATGTTGGATATAGATCATTAATTCTTCTGTCACTGGGCTGTGGCTGCTCATTAATGTTTCCAAACTCCTTTGTGCTGCCGATGTGATGTCAGAGTGGACCTATTGCGTATGAAAATGTAAATGTGCTTTTTTTAAAAAAAATCAACTTTCCTTGATCAGTTTTGGGTAAGGGTAGAGGGGGAATAATGACAGTGCCCTTTACCCCCCCCCCC
>NW_015231232.1:0-755 GCF_001447785.1 Gekko japonicus | reverse complement strand
TTGCTCCCACTGCTGCTTTCTGTGTCTTGAACCACAACTTTTAATACATGTGATCTCAGCATGAAGCAGAGATGTCTGACTGCATTCATTTCAAAGTATTTATTGTCAATCCAAAACATCTTGGGTAGCCTTATTTCACAAAGCTGTCAAGGTGCTGGTTCAGGTAGCAGACTCTTTGCTTATAAAGCATAGAATGGAGGACATTATTTGTGGAACCAGCTTTCACCTCTCATCTTCTGTTCCTAGAAACAAAGAATGCCCTACGTGTCGTAAAAAGCTTGTCTCGAAAAGGTCGTTGAGACCCGACCCAAACTTCGATGCCCTCATCAGTAAAATCTATCCAAGTCGTGATGAATATGAGGCTCATCAGGAGAGAGTCTTAGCGAGGATCAGCAAGCACAATAACCAGCAAGCCCTGAGCCACAGCATCGAGGAGGGCCTGAAAATTCAGGCTTTGAACAGGTAGGAGGTTCTGAACGACTGAAGCTGTAAGTGGGAGAGGATTACAGCTCAGCAGTGGAGCACATGCTTTGCAAGGAAAGAGTTTCCAATTTCAGTCCCTGCCTTTTCCAGTTTTAAAAAGAATCTGGTAGCAGGGCTGGGAGAGGCTTGTGCCTGAGACCCCGGAGAGCTTTTGCCAGTAAGAATATTGGCTTAAATGGACCCAAGAGCGGACTTGAAATAAGGGCATCTTCATGGGCTTATTCACTTGGAGGTGTGTGAAAGGTAAAACTTGAGTAAGTTCTGGCATGTTG
>NW_015231231.1:0-755 GCF_001447785.1 Gekko japonicus | reverse complement strand
TCTCCTCTCTCTCTGTCTCCTCAATGGGTCAGAGCAAAGGAACCCAGACAGAAGCTTTCTGATAAGAAAGAATGACTAAAAGTGACTAACAAGTATTTGTTTCAAGATTCTCCTTTTTAAAAAACTCTTGACTCTGATTGCACTAGTATGTTCTTGACCCACAGGTGTAGCTCCTGACCAGTGTTGTGAGTTAAGCTATTTTAGGGCAGTTTTTTTGACAGAACAAAACAAAAAAACCTCCAGAACAGCTCTTCTCTTTGGAACAGAAACACAAAAGGCCATTTCACTGATCTCAGAAAAGCAACCCCCCCCTCCATGTTTACAAAGAGGGCTGAAAGGTCGGCTCCCTCACAGGCAGGAATCCAAGCAGCAATAAAGCTTCGCTCTGTATCTCCCCACCCAAAGTTTGGCATCTCGAGCCAACTTACAGTCAAGATGATATACTGAGCGTCCTCCACAGGACACAGCTTTACTGTGCACCAAACCACCTTGGACAAGGCCTTCCCCAACAGACACTTAAAAGAACATGCTTTTAGAGTCTCGAAGTGCCAACCTCAGCAGATAACTCAGAGGAAAACGTTTTACATGGATTTATTTCCGTCCCACCCTCCTGCCTCTTATCAATACCTCCAATGCTTAAGTCTTGGGCCTGATTTAAACATACAGCAGCCATTGAGCCAAAAGCAAGGGTCCCTGGGAACTTTGCACTCAAAATGGGTGGCACGTTTTGGGCTGATTCTGCATTGGCTTTTCCC
>NW_015231230.1:0-755 GCF_001447785.1 Gekko japonicus | reverse complement strand
GAAGAAAAGTAAAAATCATGTGTGTCTCTAAGTTAGCTTTTAAAGCACCATGAATTAAAATAATATAGCTGTACAATTCAGAAACGTTTTGAGGAGTGAATGTATAAGCATGGTATTTGTAAGTACCTGAGAGGAAATGCAAAGGAAATTGAGGTCTAATCTACATAGAGAATGAGCTAGTAAACTGGACTGTACCACTTAAAACCGCAGACAGGAATCATGTTTGTGCATGCGTGTTCCCCTCCATTTAAAAAATACTCAATAAGTAGAAAAGTAACCCATAATAGTCAATTACCTTAACCATTTGTTCTTTCGAGCACTGATATTGCAAGGTCCACAAAGTCTTGCTGAAGGGAAGTCACCTCAGTGACTTCTGAGGTATTCAACTGAGCTTGTATCATAGAGTTGGGACCCAGAAAAGGTGTGGCATCTTTTGAATTATGTAGACTGTGCTCAGGCATTAAGAATATCTCCTTACCATGGGTGGCCTATTTTGAGTACCCACCTGAAGTGAGACAGTTAAGAATGTGGGACAGACTTTGGAATTCCCTTTTCCAAGGAAATTCCTTCACTTACGGCCTTCTGAAGAACTATAGAACTGTTCTAATTAGCAATGAGGTAAAGTTTTTTATTTCCATGTGGACTTAACAAAGTACATAAATGTTGATATCTGCAGGGATGTTTTCCTGGGCCTGTCTTGGTCATATCTCAGGTGTCAGAGACTGTTTCATTTATAGGGCCACCAACCTCCAGGT
>NW_015231229.1:0-755 GCF_001447785.1 Gekko japonicus | reverse complement strand
CACTTTCCCTTCCTTCTGGGGCTCATGCCAAACCGAATGCACATCCCTATTGCCTACAGCCACACAATTGTAGGAATTAAGTGATTCAAAAATATCTATATATTTTGCAGTAAATTCTGTAAAATACTTTGGTTGTAGTTTGTGACTCTTTGGATAGGACTGTTCACATAAAACCCAGTGATGCAAGCCTTGCTACTCAATAGTGATAATATGCAGAAGGGAGGGGTGACCTTTCTTGTTTTCCATGCATGTTTCTGTATCTTATTGACTTGTTGGGCAGCTAGATTGTAAAGTGCTGGAATTGGCATAAATGGTATTGTAACTGATATAATTGTGTACAATTTTGAAATAAAACTGGTCATAACTTGAAAAGAAAAACAATCCATTTGAATAAACCTGTCTGTTTGCAACAGGCGAACAGTTTGTGAGTCAAACTGGCCAGTGTTTGGGCATTTCCTCGAGTGGACTTAGTGAGTTGTTAACTTCATCAGTTGTTCAAAGGAACAATTTCATGAAGGCAGACTTCAAGGATAATCAGGCAAATTAGCCCATGGAAACTGAAAGTTACTACTCTGTAGCAAAAAATCATGACTGTAAAAACACTAAAGACAATGGGCCTGATAGATTTGAACATGTGTACAACACCAATGTTCAAAAGACTACCACAGGTACAATACAGCTCTTCCTCCAATACAAGTTTATGTTCAGGAGTGCAGTGGGGAACTGGAGACAATGGGAGGTCCATGAACATTCTC